>NC_043755.1:31944074-32204074 GCF_902148845.1 Salarias fasciatus | reverse complement strand
AAATGTAGTGAAAAGATAATCCAGAAGAAGGAGGTGTTACATAAAGCTGGAATGCTCCAGTAGACTGCTGTGGGTGGCGAATGACCTGAATCACTTTCTCTCCCTTTTTTTTTATACCATTTCATGTGAGATGTAGCACACTCTTACACACCCTTACACACTCTTTCACACTCTTTCTCTTCTGCTGGAGCTGAAAATGAAGAAATGCTCACAGGGTGTGTCGTATGTGAGGAGGGTAACAAGTGAGGGGGAGCCGGGAGAGAATGAAACAGAACATAGAGAAGATGTGTGAAGATTTTTTTTTCTTCGTGTGTGTGTGTGTGTGTGTGTGTGTGTGTGTGTGTGTGTGTGTGTGTGTGTGTGTGTGTGTGTGTGTGTGTGTGTGTGTGTGTGTCGTTCAGAGGGAGTTGGGATTGTTCAGCCCTTCCTGATTGGCTGCCGATGTGGTGGAATGATGGTGTTGGGATCCTGAAGTGGCTGCTGTGATTGGACAGTCATGCACGCTCAAACACACACACACACTCACACAGGCACACACACACACGGTCATGCATGCATGCATGCATGCATGTATGTATGTATGTATATTCCACATGCAGATGTGAAAAATAGGTAATGAGCACAAAATGTACAAAGTTAGAGTGAGCTGCAGATGGAAGGAGCGAGCAGAGAGCTGCACCCGGCTCTCCATTTCAATCTGCTTGCATGAACACACAGCCAGCTTCACAAAGCTGGGATTGAAACCAAGTGAAGGGTGGGGGGGTTGGTAAGGGAGTGTTTCTTACTCCAAACTCCCCCCACCCCCCAAAGTCTAAATGAATCGGCCTGGCACCGTCTAGTTTACTAATGAGGCTCTGAGGAATGCTGCTGATCAGAGCAGGACCCTCCGGCTCCTTTTCTCATGGAAATCCGGCGATACGTTCTTGTCGACAGCGGCGTGACTCTCCATCCTCCCAGAGTCCTCCCCGGCTCCGTGTGCGAGCCGGTGGCCGGTTTGGCAGCCGGATGGAGGAAGCTTCACTAGAGCTCGATGTGACCCAACTGGTCCCAGAGCAGAGACCAGAGGAGGAGGAGGAGGAAGATGAGGAGGAGGAGGAGGATGAGGAGGAGGAGGAGGAGGAAGATCAGGAGGAGGAGGAGGAGGAGGATGAGGAGGATGAGGAGGAGGAGGAGGAGGATGAGGAGGAGGAGGAGGATGAGGAGGAGGAGGAGGAGGAAGATCAGGAGGAGGAGGAGGAGGATGAGGAGGAGGAGGAGGAGGAGGAGGAGGAGGATGAGGAGGAGGAGGGAGGATGAGGAGGAGGAGGATGAGGAGGAGGAGGAGGATGAGGAGGAGGACGATGTCTTCCATGTTCATCCCTTTAACCTTTGGTCAAACACAGAGCAGTAGAGTACAGATCAACCTGCAGGACGACCTTCAGTTTTATAGGATTAAGACGCATTAGCCATCATTCCTCTGTAGGAGTGACCTCTGCTCTTGATGAAAATGGGCTGAATGTGGCCCCTGAACTAATCCCTACATGCATTTAAATGCAAAATTCTCAGTAAACTAAAGCACTAAACTGATTAAACTTGTGACCAGTAAGATCAGAACCTGATTTTCTGTATTCTCACACTGCATTGTTGCTTCTCGTTGGCCCGTCTGCTCCCGCTCTGCAAGGTGACCATCGACCTGGAGCTCCACCTGAACAGGAAGCCCAAGCTGAAGCCCTCCGGAGGGTCAGTGGCCCACTACGACGTTTACCTCTACAAGGTTCCCAGAACCAAACCCAGGGTCCTCAACGGGCCCATCACCAGGACCGCCGGCGCCAGGACCGCCGGCGCCAGGACCGCCGGCGCCAGGACCGCCGGCGCCAGGACTGCCAGCGGCCCCGGCCCCGGCCCCAGCAGGGCCAAGGGCCGGGGTCCTGCGGTGGAAGGATGACCTGTACCCGCCCTCGCCGCCGTGCTGGGCATGTGGCCCCGTCGCCACCCGCTCGCCGTGGACGTTGAAACACTGCTGACCGTCTCCATGGACGCGTGTTGGACTCATCGAGGAGAAGCTTTCATTTCTAGTGGATTTTTTTTGTTCCTTTTGTTGCTGCTTTTGCAGGAATAAACACGGCTGACGTGAAGTAAATGGTAGATTACACTTCCATAAAGGGAAATACGGCGTTTTCCCGGCATCTGACTCAAACTCCCAGAAGTTTGAATGACTGTTAATCACTGTTGGGAACTAAATGGAAAGTAAAACGTAAAAGTAGAACAGTGTCCATGTCTTAATTTTAATTATTGCCATTTCTTTATATTGTGTGTCAAAAAAGACCCAAAAAAAGAATATTTTCTCATGCAGAAATACAATCATGAGGTTTTTATTATGCCGGTCCAGTGTTTATCAGGTGGCTGATCCAGTGTGTTTTACTACCTTCATGATTCAAATCTAATCTGGAGGCTTGATTACAAATTTAATAGATTTTTCAAATTTATTTGTGTTGGATTGAAAACTCTTCCAACAATAAATAAGATTTTTAACTTTGTTCTGACTGCAAAATGATTTAGAGAAAAAGACAAGAAATTATATATTTCAAGAGAAGAAGCGATATTAAATGCAACACAAATTAGTTTTTAATGGTGAAATGATTCATTTGTTTCAGCAAAATAAACAGAAAATGGATTCAACAATAGAATGACTGATTCACCCTCCTTTGTATTCACGACAGTTCATATGATGATGAATTATTCTTCAGTCTGTCGAGCGATGCTTTTCTCTTGGAGGATGTTTGACTGTGAGATGAACCTCGTCGCTGCTGCTGCTTTCTGGGAAATGTGAAACAAAACACTTCACATCAAGACGTGGGGATGAACCAGTGCTGCCTTCAAAACTACCAGTTCGAACCTTCAGCTACATGCCGATACCGACTCCAGTATTGATCACACCGGGGTAAATCTGCTGGTGTCCAAACTGTCTGTCTGTCTGTCTGACTTTTGTCGTTCTCATTAATATTAAAGAATCTCCAAACAGCATCGCTCCTGCTCTCTTGAATACCTCAGACACGATTTTTAAGGGTTTGAACCATTTCAAACAAGGTGAATTATTTGGGACTGATTCTCAGAGTGTGTCCAGTTCAGGTTGTTCCATGAGTGAAGCTGTTTCTCATCAAA
The DNA here is from genome assembly GCF_902148845.1 of Salarias fasciatus. NCBI lineage: Eukaryota > Metazoa > Chordata > Actinopteri > Blenniiformes > Blenniidae > Salarias > Salarias fasciatus. Next base: position 32,200,933 of record NC_043755.1, on the reverse strand, counting down.
AACTGAGCTGTGATGAAGATGTGGATCACCTCATACTGCTTCTTCAACCTGCTCACTGACCCTCTGACCTGTCTGTCAAATCAGTTGCAGTCATCTCTAAAATAATATCAACAATTAAATGATGAAACTCCTTCATTCTGAGTGAATAAGCTTCATTTACTGCCATGAGCATGAGGAACTTAGCACTTGGTTAAAGAAAAACACATTTTTGTGGTCTTCAGCGTCATCACAGTTGTCTAACATTTCTGTAATTGTTCAGATTTTGAGTTATTTGGTTCATGTTTTACGGTAGTATTTGTATAATTTTTGTGAGCAGCATAACGTTTTGTTATGCAACTCCTCATTTTGAATGATAGAGCGTGAAATTGGAATTAGAACTAAATAATGATCCTATCATCTAATTCAAGTCTTAATATTGACCTGGTGCACCACAGTGCTTCATCTGAGAGTTTACAGCTGCTGTTTCGAGTCTTTATCAAATAATAAAGACCTTTGCAGTGTAAAATGTGGAGAGGGACACACTGCCACCTGCTGGACACTCAGATCAGTCCCTCACTCCATCTCCCATTTTACTCCTGTGTGTTTTACTCAACTGTTCAGATTCAACCATGAGTGTAAGATGGATGACTTATATGTGCCACACTGCTTTTGCTAATGCTCTAAATTCAACACACGCTTTATACATGACAACACAATTGTGCTGATGATACTCTCAACATTTGCGGTTATGAATCCCATCATGTATATCCATCATCATCTGCAGCTCTTGATTTTAGCGAAGGTCACAGGTCACTGATGTTGGTAATGTCTGGACAGGACTCCAAGCAAACACACACAAACACATTTACACTGAGGGGCAATTTTAGGAATTGCGAAATAACATCAAACTTACAGATTTAGGACTGTGGCAGGAAACCGTAGTACTGGAAGTAAAATCAATACTGAGAATAAGTAAACTCCACAGAGTAGAGTGCCAAAGGTCATTTTCTTCAGATTTGTAACCACTGGATCACTGTGCAGGTCATGAATTCAAAACTAATAAAATTACTGTGAATATTCATCATTTTATGACACATTTTAGAAAATCTTTAGTAGTTGATTTTGATTCAGTCATATATAATTCCTCAGCGACTCTTTGTTTTTGCCATTAAATACATATTCGTAATTGAAAACTGTCACAGGGACAAGTAATACAAAATACAAAAAGTACTTCTATGTCATTTACCTTTTTTGGATGAAAACAAATTATTATTAATAACTCTGTTTTTTTGTTGAAAGATAGAAGGTGAATCAGGATCTGTGTCATTAAGAGTGATTAAACTGATGTTCCCACAATGACGAACTAAAATAACAAATGAATACTATTACAATAACAAAAGTTATGAATTATGAATGTGCATTTATTTATGTGTAGATTAGAAGGGGGCCACGAAACCCTTTTGATTTAAATGAGGATAGTTTTTTAATGCCTTACAAATAGGTGAGTCAGCATTTAATTAATTTATGTCACAGAATCACTGAGTTTTACTGTTTGTTAAAACTGAAAGCAGCAGGAGCAAAATGTTGGCATATCGTGCTGACGAGAAGGATGACTTAATCAAAAAGAAAATAAGAGTGGAGCAGGACAGTTACATGGAACGTGATTTTATTGAAACAATGGACAATAATAAAATCTTTTGCAATAAAGAACAAACAAGCAAAGAAATGATGAATGAAAATGTAAAACTGTGCAATTTGATCTTCTCTTCTCTTCTCTTCTCTTCTCTTCACCTGCATTTTGAAACTGTTATCTGCTATTACTTCTCTCCACCGCAGGTGGCGCTGCAGGTAAAAATAAACAGAAAACGTAGAAGAAGTAGCCGTGTGCTCTGCAAAGATCGTCTATAAAAGTAACGTTTCACTAGCTGAATCACTCTGTTACAGCATATATGGTGTAAACCTTAACGGGCGAACAGTAGACAGAGAAAGAGCCGAAGTGAGACGTCTTCCTGCGTTCACGTTCACCTTTTGGTACATGCTGGTTAGCAGCTCACAGCCGCAAGAATTTTAAAGACACTGATCATTTTTAGCTTTACACCTAGTTTAATTTATCATAACTCTCTTCGGCTAAAAAAAAACCCTGCCTTATAACGTTGAATCGTCAATTCACAACGCGTTCAAGTTGTTATTTGGTAGTATTTACTCAGATTCGCCATGTTTACAGAGCTGAACAGTATATTAAACTCCACTCCTGACAGCTTCACACAGGTGAGTGTTCACGTTACTTCATTTAGGCGACTTAAAACCTGGAGCTGACATTTCTCCTGACCCACAGGGAGAGTTTATCCTGCTGTCGGACAGGCAGAGTGATGCTTCTTTCCTCATCCATCACTTCCTCTCTTTCTACCTGAGAGGTGAGCTGTGAAACTCAGCAGTGAACTGTGATATCATGAGGGTTCTGTCTCACAGCTCCTGGCTTTGTGTTTTTAGCTCGATGTAAAGTCTGTTTCCTGGGTCTGGTGCAGTCCTTCAGTCACTACAGTGCAGTCAGCCAGAGACTGGTGAGTTTGTGTGTGTGTGTGTGTGTGTGTGTGTGTGTGTGAGAGAGAGAGAGAGAGAGAGAGAGAGAGAGAGAGAGAGAGAGAGAGAGAGAGAGAGAGAGAGAGAGAGAGAGAGAGAGAGAGCACGGGCGTGAGTCACTGAGTGACACAAAATAGACATTATATAATTTAGATTGCTGTCATAAGCCTATAATACTATGAATGTAATATTTTGGCAGCACAGCCAGGCTCAGAATCTTCACAGCCACAGAGTTACCTGGAATGTACTTACTTTTGTTAATTATTTACACTACAGATTATCAGTTACTATGCTTATTTAAAGTACTAAAAGAAATCCTGTACATAATGCGTATCCATCCATCCATCCATCCATCCATCCATCCATCCATCCATCCATCCATCCAGGACAGGTCTCCAGTCCATCACAGGATGCACACACATGGAGAACATGCAAACTCCACATAGAAATATACTTTATTCATCTCCAAAAGGCGAAATCCAAGATTTCCAGTAGATCACAAAGTAGTAGCATTATAATACCAATAATAGACATTTTCTGTTACGATTGTGACAATACTAAAAATAAATTAATGAACAACTATTTAAAATTCAGTGAAAATAATAGAGACAATACAGGCAGGTAAATGTTGCACACAAAAATGTCAGCAGTTGTAACGTTGTCCGATGACTAAGGGGGCAAAGGATCTCCTGAGTCTGACTGCGTATTCAAGTCAGATCAACTTTATTTACACAGAACCAAACAAAGGAGCCATTTCTAAGCACTTTAACAGAGAAACCCCAACAGCATTGAATCAGACTGAGTGGAGTAGAGTTGACGCTTTGTTCAGGTTCTCCTCAGTGTTCTGCTTGTCCTCCAAAAACATTCATACTGTCATCAAAAGGTTAATAACTGACTCTAAACTACCCATGAGAGTCAACCTTCAGTTGGATGAAGTCGGACAGTATTATTCTTCTTTACAGTGGAGTTTATGTCCACCGTGTGAAGGCTATTAGCCACTTCTTACCGTCTGGTTCTAACATTCTGTGTTGTGTTTACAGGGTGTGAGCTTAACACAGGCCAAAGAAAAAGGCCAGCTGGTATTTTTTGAAGGACTAAAGGAGTCGCTGTCGATTCTCATTCCACAAGAGGGAAACACGGAGAGTCAGGCCATGGACTTCCTCAGGTACATCAACTCTTCTTCGAAGCAAACTGTTGTTTTTTTAACAGTCTGATGTAGAGATTGTCGAGGTGAAGATCTTCAGTCCGTCTCCATGGTGCCGCTCGATCCCACAGAGCCTTTTTGGATCCCAAAATCAATAATGTCATTACAACCTCTGGCTTTCACTTTGTGAATTTATTACAGTAAGATGTTGTTTCCTTGACACAGAATTCTGCTCCTTGAGTCTCTGGTCTAACCGAATGTAGCGTCCAACAGGCAAAAGGCGATGTCTAATCTGTGTGTGTGTGTGTGTGTGTGTGTGTGTGCGCGTGTGTATTTATGATCCCTCGCTCGCAGGCGGGGTTCTCAAGCTGTGGCTCTCTGTAGTTTTCCATAGTCCGCCCAGTCATGCCATCCTCACTCAAAGCCTCGTGGGTCAGTCAGTCCCAGCTTCTCATCTCTGCTTGTCCTGCCCCAGCAGGCTCCGGCATTCCAGCCTTCACTCCCCCAGGTGTTATCTGCGAGGAGCTCAGACGAGAACACTTCCCGGGACTTTGTGTGCTTTTCTCAGGGTTATGATTACAGTTTGTCAAAATCTACACAAGCAGATGTACAAGCAAGGTTATATGCATTCATATTATTGTACTTTTCCCCTCGAATATCATATGTAAGCAAGCAAGCATTAGAATAGGAATATTAGAAATAAAATTAATTCCCACAAGATGCACTGGAAATGTACTGATACCCAGCATGCCCGTATCTTTAAAATAAAATATTATAGTGATAATTTACTCTGGACTTGATGGACGCGTTTGTGCATCAGATTCACATGACGTCGTCCGTGGTGCCTGCTGAGTGTGGTGTGTGTTTCGAGCTGTGTTGCGTTGCCCCGGAGCTTCCTTCATCTCGTCTCCATAAATTTAAATCCATCTAACTTTATGCAAATGAGGCACAGAGAGAAGAGGTCCGACTTTCTCTTTTATCACTGAAGCAGGTCACAGGGAAGCGCCTCTGAAAACGTCTGTGGTGAGAAATAAGCTGTGCAGGAGCTGAATCTGTCCTCTTTATTGTATTTAAAGTTGAGTTGAGACATCATGGTGCCTCCCTGTCTCTCGTCCGCCCTCGTCCTCACCTCTCAGGGATCCTGCCGTCGGCCTTCGGAGCCTCTATGAGTTCGTCGTGTCCAGTGTGAGCGGCGCCGGCAGGGCGCCGGAGGGGCCGGAGGAGTGGGGACCCCCCGTGCTGCTGGTGGACGACCTCAGCGTCCTGTTGAGTTTGGGGGTCGCTGCTGGAGCCGTGCTGGACTTCAGCCACTACTGCAGAGCCGCCGTCTGCTCTCAGCTGCAGGTTTGAGCACAGCACACTTCCTCCGTCCTGCTGACGCTACCGTGAGCCGACCGGTGTGGACCGCTGCCCGCAGGGGAACGTGGTGATGCTGGTTCGCTGCGGTGGAGACGAGGAGGAAGACGAGGGAGACGATGAAGGCTCAGCGTGGCTCCTGAGAGGTCTGACGCACCAGTGCAGCCTCGCGCTTCACGTCCAGGGTCTGCCGACCGGTTACTGCAGAGACATCCACGGACAGGTGAGAGGACTTCAAGTAAAACACCATGAACTTTATCTAAAGGAATCTTTGGCTTTCAGCAGTTACTGATGTAACTTGATCCCTCTTAAACTCGTTGCCGAGGTTTATAACCGTCGAGAGAAAGGTTGGGAATCCAGGTGTATTTCCGTCCGGCAGGTGGAGGTCTGCTGGAGGAGGAGACGAGCCGACGGGCAGCACACGCAAACCAAACTCTTTCAGTACAAAGTCCACGACAAAGGAGCTTCCTTCTTCGCTCGCGGGACGTCCAGCGCGGTTCTCTAGCTCTTCACTTCTGTTCCCGTCCTGTTTACGATGAACTGGCTGATCACAGCTGCCTGGAAGGTCAACATCATTTTTCATTTCCTTCCATGAATGGATGACTGCTTCCACTTGGAATCGTTTCATAGAGTCTCTCAGACCTCTGGATGTTTATGTGTTTAACAATTCTGATTATTAAAGCTTAATAATCGTGTGCATTGTCATTATTTCTGCCAGTCTTAAAAAGAAAAGGTTCCCACACACATTCAGCGTCATTTGAATATTAACTGTCAAGAAAAAAATCTGTGATAAATCTTATCAAATGATCTCATACAGATAATTTGAAATGTTTTCAGTAAAATCAGAAAAATTATTGGAATAATGAAAAAAAAAAACAAATATCTGACATTGACCATGTAAGTATCATTAATGATTGAAAAGGAAAAATGAAATAGTAAGATTGGGAAATGTCCCAACAAAAAGTACCACACATAGTCTAAAAGTATCAGTAATAATGGAAAAGTCCCAATGAAATAACAGTAGTAAAAAAATATAACAAAGTATCAACAATGGCTATAAATATTAAAGTGCCAGTTAAAAGGTATCAAAACAGCAGAACTAATGAAAACCATCAAACTTTTTCAAATAAAAGTAAATGAAATTCACTATTAATAGTTTAAATGTATGAATACACCCTTGAAATGGAAAAATGTAAAGTAACAGTAACACTTGAGATGTTTTTGTGTTTTAATCAGGCAGACAAAAGTCAAGTTTTATTAATGTAATTGTAAAATGCTTTTGGGGATTCGCGCTATCCTCCGATTGCACTGCGCTACCAGTGGATCCGTGATCGGGGTAATTCACCAATACCCGATCGCAATATGTGCCAAATAAGGATCTATTGTTTTTTTTCCATTATTATTGATCAGTAATCACCTAAAAGTCCCGGACAAAACGCTGTAATGTTGCGCCCTGGTGTGATGACGCGGTGCGTCCGCTGGGTGTCGCTGTTCGCCCGCCGTCCGCCCATATAAGCGGAGCTGTGAGTGCGCTGAGTGTCCGGTAGGTGTCGCTGACGCCTGCGGGGTGAGAGGTCAGAGTTGAGAGGTGTCTCTCGGATTTGACAACCGGTCGCGTTAAGACGCCGCTCCTCCACATGCCTGCTTCAGACGGGAGTCTCACGGTAGCGCCACTTTGGCAGATTCACGCGGAATTAAAGGGAATCTAACCTCAGATTTTCATCGCTTCATTCTGAAGGAGCGCAGCAGCAGCAGCAGCAGCAGCAGCGTTTGAAGGGAAATCTGAAGTTTGTCCAGGTGAGTGTGCGAAGAGTGTTGCTCCGCTAGCAGTTAGCGGCTCTGCGATTTTCAGCTGTTGGAAATCAGGACTGTTTTTTTAATATGTGTAAGTCCTCTGTTTTACCTACAGGAGCTCGCTTATCAGTTTTCATTGATAACACCTCGTGCTTAAATCCTCAGCCCTCCTTCAACCACATTGAGCCGCGTACCGCCGTGCTAATAGCACTCATGCTAACTTAATTACCCAGCGTTGTCTTAAATATGAAGGTATTTTGATTACTAAATTTACTCGTTTTTAGAGTCTTCAACCTGTGCATATATTTTTCTAATTCCGAGAACTTCTAATAAAGTCAATATTGATGCCTCCTTCGTCCATTCAGAGGACTCGTGAGGCTAGCAGTTTGGTAGCAGAATTAACATGTAGGCTAGTGGCGATTTAAGTTATTTTCTACATTCACAAGAAAGTTTAAACACTTTAATATAGGCTTAAACGTGTTCTTTCTTGTGTGTGAGTTATTGTGATAATGATTATGGTGCTTTTACATTGTAGCTTTTCTAAAGAAACATGCTGATACCTTCCAGTTGAAGTTAGCATGCTAGCAATTAAAATATTTAATATTGGTTGTTTGGACAGCTTCTAAAATGTGATTTGCTCTAATCTTTTTTTGTGTTAGTTGCTTTCGGGTATTAAATACGGGTTTCGTGGTTAGACCCGCTGAAGTGGCGGCATTAACGTGGGTTAGTGTCGCATGTTGACATGAGGTTGTTCTAATGAAAGCTAGGTGTTGACAGTTCAGAGCCAGTGAAGCTGTTCTGTTACTTCATGCGGATGTTGGCCTTCGATACAGTTCACATACAGCGAAGACGGGGTTTTCTTCATGTGGATGCTGGGTTTTATTAGCTGTGGAAGTAGCTTGTCAAATATACTACAATCGGCTTTAGCCTTCTGTGTGAAAGTAATGGATTTCTTAAACTCTTCTGGTTTGCCAGGGTATTTGTACATTAATTCTTGGTTTTCATGGTTCAACCTGCTGTAGCACACTGTGCAGATTGGCTGATCATCCCAGCCACGGCCTCTGTGCTTTCTTCTTCCTGGCAGGTGATGTTGCCACAGGGTTGCGTCAGATGCATCCTCCCTGCATGTGTCCACAGTCTGCTGATCCGTGTGTCACCATTCCACTCGGTTTGAATCAGCTCGCGAGAGTAAACAGTCGAAAGTGCAGAAATAGATGTTTAATTCAAATATAAATGTATGCTATCAGCATGTCTGTTAATCAGTAGCCAAAGTCAAACTCTTGTATGACATACATACTTTTGTGTGACCTCTCGTCAGTCAGGATGACAGAAAATCGGTTGCAGGGAGCAGATCCGTGTTTCAGTCTATTATTAAGGTTCTGTTACTGATTGACAGGACGTTTCTCTGTTTTGTCATCAGCTGTGGTTGTGAAAGCCACTGCACATCCACGCCGAGCTTCTATCTGCATTTAGTCTAATGATCTTCACTGAAAGGAGGCTCGTGCTTTAATGGGATTTATCACTAAAGTGTAATGCAGCTATGCTCTGAAGACTGGAGTCAGCCTAAAGCTCACCAAGGCGTCTGAATTTACCACATGATACGCAGATCGGCTCATTATGCGACAGGAATTTCTAAACCCTGCCGATGCCTTCAAGTTGGGAGTTTTATTAAGTGTGGAAAAGAGGTAAGCTTGTGCAAAAATCTACAAATTCCAAGTGCAGTGACTTGGTTCAGCAGTGTTTGTGAAGCTTATCTGGAAAGTTGCTGCACAGTTTTGCTCATGGGATCATGGCAAGAATCTACAAGCTGATTTCTTTTTCTCCCTTGATACAACTATTAGCTGAAAATATGCTAGTTTTTTTCATACTTATGGTTTTCACGTTTGCATGGGCTGTGCATTCATGCTCTGCAAATTCAGACTTTAAATATGATTGAAAATCACAAGTTTTGAATTTGGAACTTCAAAGTTCATGTTTGTTTTTATCTGTAAATCATGTTGGTTGTACCAGTATCTCATGATGCTGAAATAACATTATCATGCAGCTGTAATTTAAAGTTTTGCTCTTTTAAAATAAGCTGAAATTCCTTCAGTAAGGACATTTTGTGACATTTTAATCCTGATGGCGAACGCTCGGACAGTTTTGTGAAGTGTCTTTCAACCAGATGAGTATTTAATTGCCGATAATCTGATCTTGGCTCAGCAGAAAAGTAGCTTCTAGACAGGTTAACTTGTGATGAAGTGTTTTTTAGTATTGTGATAACCGAATAGCTTAACTTCTTTCTGTTTTGAGGTTGGTTCTTGTTAACATTGGAGCTCTTCCTCAGTTTTTCAGCTAGTTTTGAATTGAGTCCCACTTTATCGAGCTACAGTTCTGTCACTTTCTTTGTGCTGCACGACTGAATTTTGATAACCATCATTTATTGTGCAATGTTGATGTTGCAATAATGATAAATTGCGCAGCTTTTATTTTATTGCTTCATATCTGTTTCCCAGCTGTAATGAAGCGTCTGTTGTGGGAGTGTTTTGTTTCCAGTACAGAAGAGGGATTCCTGGTTTGACACAAACTCACCGGTTGATTGTGAAGTTTTGGAAGTCAACATGCTTGTTAAATGTGTGTGTGTCTGTGTGTGTTGGGGGAGCGGCCACAGGCCCTGAGCCCTGCTCGTTGAGTTTCCGATCAGCTCAATCCGGGATTAGTTCCCTGACGGAGATGCTGCTGAGCCTTTGCCAAATCAGGCCTTGCAGCTACACCCTCGTAACCTCTGCAGGCGGGCAGCCGGCGGACTGGACGCACAACGCAGACATGGAGGCGTCCACTGAGGGTTTCCCCTGGCGATCAGGTCCGGGACCTGACCACGGGGTCTCTCTCCTCCAGGAAGAAGGACCTGACTTCAAAACCCTCTTTTAACCTCGCCGTGTCCCATTGTGCAAGCCGGCCGTCGGACGCCGCTGTGTTTACCTTCCCGAGTATTTATACCAGCAGATCAAGAGACTCCCGAGGCGAGAATATCTCCTCCGGGAATGTTTCCGCCGCTCCCGGGGGGACGAGCCGAGCCGTCGCACACGCAGCCCCAGCCGAGGAGGGAGCGCTACGTTACCCACAAGGCGCAGATTAGACTGAAAAAGCCCTGCGCCGCCGCTCTGAAGCAGGCTCGAGCGAGAGAGATAAACCGCTCTGCCGTCAGCAGGTACGGGCAGGAACACGGGCGTGTGGCCGGCGTTCGGAGGCGTAGATAGAGGAGCTTCTGGAGCGTGGAGCTGCGGCGTGTGTGCATGAGAGACCAGTTAAATATTGAAGTAGAGCGGAGCCGTTTGAAACCCTGATAATCTGCTCTGAACCTTCAGGGGCTGAATAAACACGGAGCAGGGCTGAGATTGGGCCGAGGAGCCAACCGCACTTTCCACATGGGAAGTTTAAGTGAGAGGAAGAAAGAGTTGAAGTTTCAGCGTTCTGCCGCGTCCTGAGCTCACAGGCCGTCTTTGGCTTGTAGCCGGCAATTTTATAGCTTTCTGTCATTCTGAGTGGAGCTGCGCTGCGTTTGATAAAGTCATCTAGAAAGAGTTTTCATGCAGCGTTTGTTCGTGTTGTACAAAATTTGAAATGACAGAATGTTAAATGTGAAAGAAGCGCAATTTTTAAGGATTAATTCTTAGAAATTGTGTGAATAAAAAAACAAAAACATTAATAGCCCTGATTCTTTCATAGTGAGAACAAAGCAGAAGCAGACGTGTTTTCTATCAAATCAATAAAAAGAACAAAGTTGAGACTCTGTGAAAGATAAATTTCAGTGTTTTTTGGAGAAAATACACCTCAAAGCATAAAATGTAGATCGAAGCACTTGATATTAATCTTGACTCATCAAAATCGCTGTTAGACATGGACATAAATAATGCCACGATTAGCAATATTATCACGATAATCATCTAAATATACTTACAGCTTTAAAACTGTCACCAGAACAAACTGGAATCAGTTTATAGAACATTTTGTAGGGAAATATTTTTATTGCACTTACAAGTGATGTGTTTTTGAATTTTTCAAGTGGGGAATAACAAATTCTTTTAAAGTCATGAATTATTCTTTAGCAAAAGGCCAACTGGCATTGTGGTTTAATATGTAAACTACTTTTTTGGACCGCTTTAGATTAAAATAACGATGAAAATATTGTTACACCCAAACAACACCTTCTCCCACAGGATTGTACCTAAACAGGTGAGGGAAATAGTTTGAACTCACACATGAAGATACTGCCAATTTTCCCGATTAATAATTATCCCAATGATAGGAATTTGTTCCGATCAATTAATCTGTCGTGTTTCTATTTTAAATGAGATTGTTGCACATCGAATGTTCAGAGTTAATAATTTTCAACGTTTTTAACATCGCTGTGTATAGATTGATTGTGAAGATTAGATCTTGTTGTTTAGTCATTCTGGCCAATAACTCTTCATTTTCAACAATATTTATTGATTTTTTTTATTTTTTTTATTTTGAATTTCTAACAAATTTTCTTTGTGAAAGGATGCTTGTAATTAAGGCTAAAAGTCATTCAGGAAAGAGTCCAAAGTCAAACACCGGTATTTCAAACATTGTCCCTGAAAGCATTCTGTTCAAATTCTTTCTTCAGTTTTTAGCAGTATGTTGATAATTTAATCATCATCGCAGTATCTATATTGCTAAAAAAAAAAACCCAAAAAATAAAACAAAAACAACGGACAGGACTGCTGTGAATCTTGTGTTAAGAAAGATGCCGTTTCTAGTGATTAATTCAGATTTAATTTATTTGACTAAAGAGAAATGTCTGTTCACTCCTGGCCTTCATTATTTCATATTTGGTTTTCACTCTCGGCACATGCCTTTAAATCCTCGACGACTTAACCTTTTAAGAAAGTTAAATAGAAGCAGATCTTGTGAAGTTGCTGTGGTAATCCTCTCTGACTGGGCGGGATTGCAGCGTCTCTGGGTAAACGATGGTAAATTTCGCTTGAATGCAGCTTTGCACTGCTAGCCTGGTTTTATTTATTCACTGAACGTATCGAGAAAGGGCAGAAAGCACAATACCGAGTCCTTCCATTGCTATTGTTACAAAAGCTGCAGTTATAAAGCGGTTTGTGTGGTGAAGCTGCTGGTGCAGGATGATTAAAGTCGGCTAAAGATGCGGCAGCAGGCGGTTCGTTGGCTTTGCTAATGAGGGAAAAGTTCCACGGCGTTCAGCTGGAGGAGGAAACACAGCTGCAGGAGTGTAAACGGCCAGGGGCGATGTCTCCCGATTCTTTACTTTTCTGAGAAAATGTCTTCAGGCTAACTGTTGTTTAGCTTATATGCTATCCACTAATGGATAGGTGTGTTTTCGAATACATTACTGTATTCGGTTATTTTGCATTTTGAGATTTTTTTATTTTTTTTTCCCCCCCCAAGTTTGTATATTTATACTTTGCAAGAATAAACAGTAACGGCAATCAAATAAGTTCCTAATTCTAAGTGAAAATGCAAACCTTTCTGTTTGTTTTGTGTCCATTTATACGACAACTTGAGAAGGCGGTGGAAGTGGAAGGTGGAAGTTTTTCCAGACGCTTGGGCTTGTGGGAAACGCTGCTACTGCGCACCATGATTTTAGTAAATAGTTCTTCTGCACAAGTAGATGGACAATAACAATGGCGGCTTTCAGAGTCGAATGAATTCTTGGTTCATATTCTCCAAGGATTTAGTAGTTTTGGAGTTGAGCCGTCTGTCCATACGAATATCCGTGGACTCCCATTGTTAATGAAGCCCCTTTCCTACGAGCACTGACTCGGTTCTTTGGCGTTTCCTTTGTCTTGTTTTCTCTGGTAACTGCTCTGCTGTGGTTCCAAACGAGTTGAGTCAAGCCGGGAATGTGACGTTGACAGACAGCCGACCACTGATTGGCTCGAGGGGGGCGGCTTCACTAGACGAGTTGAGTTGAGTTAGGTCAGTGTCAGCGCCGCCATTTTTAAAATGCAATCACCAAAAGAACGATCACGATCAGAGATGGATGCACAGAAATCAACCTCATGGAGCGACGACGAGAGATGAGTTCAATAAAGGAAAATGCTTGAAACGGTCAGTTCAGCCCGTTGCATTGTTTTAAGTACTGACCTAGAAAATGGTGGATCTTGTGTATTTCACCAGCTTTTAGTTTTTATTAGGGATAGACCGATATGGATTTTTTAGGACCGTTGCCGATTTTTTTTATTTTATTTTTTTTCTTCCCCATCACCCTTAGTCAATTGCTGAATATGGACTGCCGATTTTCTTGAGCCAATATTTGGGGCCGATACTGCTATTGCTCCCTCAATTTACATCAAAAAATGACACAATGATAACAAATGTTACAGGTCTCAAGCTTAAAATAAGAAATATTTATTGAACAGTAAAAAAATAACAGCTCTGTTCAACTTTACTCAACATACTTTAAAATGAACAAAAAGTGTTTGGTGCTTTTAACCCTGCATGTGCGCTGCAGGGTCTTCCGGCAACACGGATCTGCCCGTGGATGCCTGTCCGTAAATCATGCCAGGGAAAAATAAATCCACGAATCCACGCGCATAGCGGCCGATACTGATACGAGTAAAAAACTCAAATATCGGCCGATTATATCAGCCAGCCGATGTATCGGTCTATCCTTAGTTTTTATGTAATTCAGACTGATCGTATCATCCAGACGTTTATGGAGTCATGTCTTACAAGATTATTGTAGAGATGGATGTTTTCTTCCCGACTGGGAACTGAGTGTCTCTGGGTAAATGATATCAGATTGAGTTTGGCCAACGCTCTGTCAGTTGATCTGTGTGGGGTTTTTCTTTATTGTTTGTTTGTTTGTTTGTTGTTGGCAAGAGGAGGTTCAATGAGGCGTAAAATTATTACAGCTGTGATGTGACTCAAATAATTTCATTAAGAAGCTGCACTTTCGCTGGAGTGGTTGAGTCCATTTCATCCACTGTAACGGTAGTTTCGGCTCAGCACAGTTTCATTCCTCTTTCCACCTCCGCTGTCAGATGGAGTCCTCTGTTACCCAACCGGAGGCTCTCACACACCGCGCTGTAGGAAAAGAGGTTGTTTCTCCTCAGGTGTGACCGGCTTCTCTCAGCCTCACTCCTCCGCTGGATGTTTTGGTCTGGAGTGAATGTGTCCACACCTCTTTGGCTGCTGAATGAGCCGTGTGTCTCGGTCCCGTCTGGCATGTGACCACAGTGCGTTGGTCCGGAGAGGAAAACACACCGTGCAGTTAGTCAGCACCGTGTGTGTGTGTGTGTGTGTGTGAGAGCCACCACTAAGAGTATGTAGGTAATTATGCTTCATGGACATAGCCGAGGTCTGTGTGTGTGGTTGCTTGTTTGAGGAAATCAACAAGCAGCAGCAGTAGAAGAATTTTGAATAAAAATAGCTAAAAACAAAAAAACCTGTTTGTTTTCTGATCGCTCTGTATAAATAGACTATTTACCAGCTTCAAGACGTCTGAAACGAAAATGCAAAAATGAGGCTTTTTCACTTGAAAGCTGTCGTGTAAACGGGGCTTGAAATTAGGACTGCACAATATATTGCACATTCATCATTACCACAATACCAGTGTGCAATCCATCCATCCATCCATCCGCTCGTCCATCCGTGTGTGTTTTTGGATTGTGGGAAAAAAATTACCTCACATCCTGCAGCCCAATCTGAAGGTTTACACCCAGCGATATGACCTGGATTGATAACAGCTCTTTCATAAGTACATAATAAAAGTTCAGTTCAGAGTATCGAGTGACGTTGAGGAGAACAGTGTGTCAGCTCGGCGCCTCTACAACCTCCAGCTGAAACTACAGGTGTGACGATCTCAGGCCGCTGTAAAGGCAGCTTTATTACAGAGCTGTTCTCAATTACAACAGATTGTCCATATACACCCAATAAATTGACACAATGATTTAGAATTGTATCTGTTATGTTGTACGGTGAGATGCGTTTAAGGATATCTTAATATCTTCTGAAGCTGTCACAAATGTCACAGCTGCTGTCCCACTGCGCAGCACTTCCACAGCCAGCCACAGCATCTCTTAACCGTAAAAGTACAACAAGAGTGACGATCACTGCGACGCCGTGGCATCAAAACAATGGTTAGTAAATTCCCAGGGACGCCAACAGGCTGGACCAATGTCCACACTGTCTGTTTGCTCCCAGCATGGACTTTTTCCCTGAACGTAGCCGCGAGCAGAGCGGCGGCTCAGTTTCAGGTTTACTCAGTTTATCTTCTAAAGCTCTCGGGGCGTTCGTAGGTGACGTACGAGATCACGTAATGTTTGAATTCTGCGTTACGCCGATTAATGGAAAACAACACTGTGTTGTTGAACCTGCTGTCAGGAACACGTTAATGTGGCAGCGTCGCCAGAATGCATTTACAAGAAACTCTGCAGGTTTTAAAGCAAACATTTGTGTCTTTGACTGCTGTTTTTACTGTGTTTGTCTTTTAACTTTTCAAGTACAGTCAGGGACTCATCGTCCAAATGATCAGCTCAGCTCCTGACTCCCCTTCGTGTTTAAAGCAGTGAATTTTGTTTGATGCGTGGCGTCTCCTCCTCGTCTCCCAGGTCCCTGGATGCCCCGCGACGCCCCGTCCTCGGCCGCCCTGTGCGTCCCAATGGCCGGGAGTTGACCTCTCTCGCCAAGATGACGCTGCGCGAGCAGCTGAGAGAGAAGATCTCGGCGGCGTTCTACCGCCACGGGCTGCTGTGCGCGTCCTACCCAGTACCCATCATCCTCTTCACCTCCGCCAGCATCCTCACCTGCTGGTAGGTCTCCCTGCACTTCAGCCTCTTTGTTCACTGTTTCAGGTACGCTTTGAGAAATATTAATACAGGGAAGAAAAAATGTGCAATTCAATGCATTGTCTGGCTGACTTGGAGCCTTTTGTGGGACAGTTTTGGGCCACGCACCTTATGTTTGACACCACTTTAGAAAATGCAGTTTCACAGGTTGTTTTCTTACTTAATAGCATTTTTCAGACTGTGACTGACATTTTTGAGTGTCAAAGCACCAGTAAAGTCAGACCTGCTCATCAGGTACTTTTACAGCTACGACCGTGTTAAACGTTCTATCAGACAGAAGATGTTAACCTGGAAAACTAGGGCTCAGGGAATTCAGGAAACACTTGGTGCACATGCTGAAAGTTTGAGCTGGAGTCAGGATGATGTTTGAATCGGCACGTTTACACATTTCTGGTGAAAATCAAACGGGAGGAGACGCTGTGCTCCGACAGCTTTAGCAGCCAAAACCTGAGGGAATGCACGTGGATGTGGAAAAGGCAACAAACTTCTAATTTGGTTTGTGGCAGCGGAGAACAGCTGCCTGGTGGTGATTCAAGAAGGGGATGAAAATCAAACATGCTGATCACACAGTCCACTGTGGCAGAAACTTCTTCCTGTATAGTGATTAGTTAAATTATTAAATTCCAAAATAAAAGTCGTTTTGACATAATTTACCCAGAGATGTTGTGGTTTCAGTCTGATCAGAGAGGCTAAAGAAGATTATTAATAGCAGTGACTTGACAGGATGTGCTTCCTCTTAACTTTGGCCCCATTTCCACGACGGTGTTTCAATTGAAAACTCGCCGTTTTGCATTTTCGTTTCAGAAGAGTTTCCCGTTGACACGGCAACATTTTGGAAACGACGCCTGCTTGCAGGGTTGGTAGAAGTTAAAGCTGAATTGACGGTGACTGGAAAACCAGTCTTGATAACGGTTTTTGTTCAGTTGACAGAGAAGTGATTGAGTGCAGGTCATGAGAGCAGCATTAGTCCAACAGTTTCTTTCTTCAAGCTTTCCAAGTCTCACGGGTCTTACGGGTGTTTTCCACTGTGAAGGCAGTAAATTCAGCAGCCTTTCAACATCATTTCAGACACAGAATTCATTCAGAGATTGGCTCTAAATGTCGTCTAATTTGCATACAAGTTTAAAAGCCCAGCAAGCCCATGCAACGTTTTGACCCTGCTAATCATTTTTTCTTTACCTTGCCTTTGGGTGTGTCTTTCTGGATAATCCTGACACATGTCCACCTCCAGGCTGGCTGAAAAAACATCGAACAAACTAGTTCTGCTCGTTCTTGCAAAACTTGATCTTTACAATCTGCTGGAACCATCGTGTCCCACAGCAGATCAGTTGAGTTTGCCTCAACTCTTGGGCTCTTAAAAGTGAGTTGATAGGTTTTTTTGTGGTTTTATAGTTGCCAAATTCCCAGTGAGTAAGTTCAGTGTGATCATTTTATTTCCAGCTGTGCTGAAACATCTCAGCAGCCGCGTGGCAGTTTGTGTTTCCTAGATGTCATAAACTGTCGAGGAGCTGAGTGAAAGTGTTGAAGGAGCCAGTTAGAACTGATTTATTACTCTTTATCAGAGTTTTACTCAAGTGTTACTCTTTCAGGGCTTCACACCGGTTCACAGTTCCTCAATTTGAGCGGCGCTCGCTTTTTAGAACGTGAGCAGGCTCCCCGGCAGCAAACCGAATGAACTGTGGCAAAAGTGCACCGAGGAGACGAGCAACCGGTTGAACCGGCCATCTGCACACACACACACACACACACCACACAGCCCCCCTGCTGACATTCACTTAACACATGCACTTATCTGCTGGTACTAAACCGCTGGTCAGAAGGGAGGACAGAGGTCAGGGAGTTGGCCGAGCTTCATCTGTAAACGCATCGTAAAACAATCCCAACAATGCACAACACTCGCATGCACCTGCTGCGTGCTGTCCCTGTTTCACCTTCCAGCAGGGGGGGGGGAAATGGAGGCGGCACTGCCGCCCCGGGGAGAGCCAGAGAAAAGAGCCTGACGGCGGGGATGTTAAAGGCAGAACCGGAGCAAAGGGCTGTGAGAAAGTGGCCATGTGAGAATAGGATGTCTGTCCCTCCATCTGCCTGTCAGGAGGGGGCCGCTGCCGAACAAAAGAGGCCTTTGTGGGGATACAGTGACCTGGGAGAGTGGAGGAGGCCTGGAGGGAGGGAGGGAGGGAGGGGGACAGAGCAGAAAGGGAGAAGAGCCATGCTTATTTCCAACACAGAATCTCTAAATGTCCTCCTGATGTTTTTATGGCCGTGTGGTGTGAAGGTTGATCACACCGGGAGTTCCTGCCGTGAACTCTTTATGCCTCATCGTGCTGCTCCAGTCACACCTGCACCGAGGTTCAAGGCTTTGCATGATGTCTAGTAGTGCCACAAACAGTCGTATTGTCCACTGGGTTAACGCCATCTTCTCTTATTGCAGATGCAATTTAGCATTTTTTTGTTACTTAAAATAAAGTCTGAGCTTTGCCGCTTACAAGTGCCTTGAGATGACGCGGCGTTGTCTTTGACCGAGAAATAAAATTTAATTGAATCAAATCTGTTAGTCACCTTTCATTGAGCAACGCTTTAGTTTTTAAAGTCTCCTGTGGAGCTGAGTTTGTTTTTGTCTGTGTTGTGAAGTTAGTTTGTGATGAGTAAGCAAAGGGAAAGTGTACCGATCGTCAGGTCAACACGCTGAGTAAATGTGTGTGTGCTGCATCCTGTCCATGTCTCCTTCCTGCCCTCAAAGCTCGCTCTGTTATTTCTGGGGGTTGCTCAACCACTCTAAAGCAAACCTACTCACTCACGAGCGCTCCGGTGCTTTCAGAAAGGAGCCTGTTCCACCTGAATCCTCCCATTTCCAGGAGAAACAGGGCGCGGGTCTCTCCAGGCAGTACGAAGGGTTTAATCTGGTTAAAATAAATACATAGAAAAAGCCTGCGGAGCTGGTTTCACCTCCTCAGAAGAGATGCAACACAAACCACAGGGGTTTTCTGAGGAATGCTGTCATTTAAAACAATGTTTCAACCTGGATTCATGTAGAGTTTCTGTCTCTATAATCATCAGTGTGTAGTGAGTGGTATATGTTGATAACCCCCCCTCCTCTTGTGTGCCCCAGTTATCCGTTGCTGAGGCTCCCCCTGCCTGGGACGGGTCCTGTGGAGTTCACCACAGGGGTGCGGGACTACAGCGTCCCTTCCCATGAGCCTCAGGGAGACCTCGGGGAGCGGCCCGACTGGGTAGGAGACAGATATCGTATTATATAATGTTTGATGTGCACTGATCCCTTCACATCCAGAGCTACCGTTTTCAGTGAAGACAGTAGTTTAATCATTGAATTCACTCAACAAAAACTGAGGAGGCTCAGAAGGTGAAGACAGAGCAGGAAGTCGTTTCGGTTTAGATGCTTCAGTGATCTTCTTGAGTTTATCAGTCCCTGAAGTGTTCCTGTGTCGGCTGTGCCGCAGTACCGCGGTCCTCCGGTCGCCTACATCCAGCAGGTGCTGGTGAAGGCCGCGGTGTCTCCGTGGGACAGCAGCCTGGTGCCGGTGGACGTGTTCCGGTCGCCGCTGGGCCGAGTCTTCACCCTGCTGGAGGAGATACGCAACCACGTCCACTCTGACAAGTAAAGACAGCCACACTCCCCCGACCACAGTGCAACGCTAACATCAACAGTGCAGCTGATATATAATGTTCAGATAGCTCAGTACCCTTTGGAAGAACTAAAATAATCTAAGACGCGCGCTGGATCATAAGATGGGAGCAGTTTTAGATGAGATAATCCTTTATTTGGCCCACAGTGGGGAATTTTATTAATGATAAATAGAAAAAGGAAACAAAATGATAAAAAGCTCAATAGTAAGCAGGAGGAGGAGGAGCTGCTGCCAGCCTCTTCTGATGATCCACAGTGCAGCGTGAGATCGATCTATAGCAGGCTTTGAAAAGGATCTTCGTCTTAAAATCAGTTAGTGGAAAGAGGCTAAAATTGGTTTGATGTTTTTCTTTTGTCAGTGAGAAGGCGAACTGCGGCATTCTCTACGATAGTGAGGACTGCTGGCTGCAAAGCTAAAGACCTGAAAGTTCTGCATGTCGTAGAACACCGTATAATCTACTTCACCTGGGGCTCTGGCGGATCGTGGATCGCTTTGTGCGCCATCCATGTATACAAATGCGTTTAACTCGATTGTTTTCAATCAGATTGAAAGAAACACCCATTTAAACTGGGCCGCTTTCTCTTCAACTGCTGTTGCTTCTTGTTTCAGATATAGTTTGCTTTTAGAAATATTGTTTATATTTTGAATTACAAATAATCTTAATTATGCAAGAAAGTCAAAGTTAAAAAGTTAACAGATTTGTGTTTTTGAGGTGGAGAGTTCTTGGAATTTGACACTCCTGATTCAGGTGGAAGCTGAAACCTTTCCATTCCTTCATAGAGCTTTTAGTAACATCTCATGACTTTTATAGGAATAATGTCCTTTTTTCTCAAAGTAACTGTCAAAGTTTTGTCAAAACACATTTGTCTTTTTCCTGCAGCACATTTTCAGGGAGGTTAATGTGAAAAACAGAAACACTCGAACAGCGAGGAGGATAAAACGACCTCCAAACAGCCGTCCGTCAGTCGTAATCTACAAGGTTTTGTGTTTGGCAGCTGTGACGCACCAGCTCTGATAGAAACGCTGGTTTTCCTCCTCCGGAGCTCTGACCTCTCCTCCTCCTGGCCCCGTCAGGTCTGGCGTTCGCAGTCTGGAGACGCTGTGTCTCCAGGTGACGGACCTGTTCCCGGGGTTACGGCGGATGCAGTCGGTGCTGCCGGAGCACGGCTGCCTGCTCGTCTCTCCGGGAAACTACTGGCAGAACCAGCGGGAGCTGTTCGACTCGGACCCCGACATCCTGAAGAGCATCCAGAAGCACGAGCCCAAAGGCCTGCACACCTCGGCCACACTGAGAGGTGAGAGCGGCGAGGGCAACGGCCCGGTGCAGACAGCCTCCATCCCATCACAAAATACAGTTTTAAATGAAATACTGCTGCAGACATAAACTTGAGTATGCATGTGAATATCCAGTGATCGATACATGCCTCTATCAAATAAGTCTCTAAAATTAGCTAAAATAGTAAGAAAACAACCTCAATTGAGGTGACCTATCAGTTTTTCTAAAACATGCAGACATATATGAACAATAGTCTATATGCAACAATGAAAATGAGAATAAAATCTGCTAAAAGTGTGAAACCGTTAATATAGAGTTTGAAAGTCAAACTGAAGATTTGACTTTTCAGTTTGTTTGAGCTTATTAATACCGTCGGCATGTCTCTGGTACTCCTGAAGGTTGCTCCAGCTGTTTGGAGCGTACCGATACAAACCGAGGTTAGATGTGACTGGAGAAATTTACTCTATTTTTAATTGCAATAAATTGCACTGATGCTCCAGACACCAAAGGATGATTTACTTATTGTCAAGTTGACTTTCTTCTGAAAGTGAGAATGCAGTTCTCTCAACAACCAACTGTAATAACCTGTCGACTTCAGCACGTTTTTTTCAGGGTTTAGGAGCCACAGGTGACGGTTATGTAGTTATGATTGTTTTATCCTGTTACATCCCTGCTGGAGCAACATTTTTCCCACCACTCCTTAAAAAAATAAAATAAAAGGGTGTCACACAGCTTGATTCAGCTTTAAAGCAGCAGCAGTCCCAAAACAACAATAAAAGGTTAAAGAAGATACTCCATCCAGAACAGTTTGTCCTTTAAAAAGTCTCCAGTGTAGCAGGAGGAGGAGATGATCTCTGAAAAGCACATTGATCAAACACTGGCTCTGTTTACAAGAAGAAACCTTGAAAAGATGCTGATCTCACACGTAAAAATCGAGTTAGGACAAGCTTGAAATGCAAACAGACATCAGAGCTGACTGTGGGAGGCCGAGAGGAGGAAACACTCTCAGGTTTTTGTTACATTGCAGCAGCAGTTTCGTGTTTCAGAATATAAACACACACGATGCAGAGCGTCCGGTTACCTGATTCCTCCTGCTGCACAGCTGTCCCGTATCCAGGTGGACTTACACACACACGCACACACACACACGCGCGCTAAAGAGACAATAAACATTCAAATCCTTCATTTCAGCCGGTATTTTCCTGTCCTCCCTGACGTGTGTGTGTGAGGAGATGGGAGTGATTCTCATCTAAAGCCGACCTCCAGGTCCGCAGCGGCGTTGCACCTTTCAGCTGGAGTATAAATGTAGTGAATTCAGGATTAGTTGTATCGGCAAACTAAGCAGCTTTCCTGTTAACTCGGTACAAGCAGCCTCACTCTGTGGGCCGTTCTGTTCTTCCAACTTTACCCACTGACACAGTGAACCGGCCGCCCTCCCCCGGCTCAGCATCTCGCGTCGCCTCCCAGCTCGGCCGATTTAAGGCGGAGGAGCTCAGGCCGGCGCCTGTTGGTGCTGAGCTGACGGAGGAGCGCGCCGACTGTGGGATATATTCAACCCGAGGGTCAAAATTTCACTTCTGTTGGAAAATATCAATTTCCTTTTAATCCACACGATTGAATTTGTAAACATGTCAGGAAAACGAACGGCGTCTCTTCAGCAGGGTTCATTTGAATGAACTGAGACACGGCTGCAGTTTGTCCAGAAACGCCCGTCGCTGTAGGACAGACCAACCTTTGAAGACACCGTTGTCACTCTGTTGTGCTCGTGCACGACTGCTCTGTCTGGTTTCTCAGCTGAAGTTTGGAGTCTCCTGGTTGTGGTGTGTTTCAGACCTGTTGTTCGGCGTTCCTGGGAAGTACACAGGAGTCAGTCACTACAACAGGAAGAGGGTGGTGACGTACACCATCACCGTGGTGCTGTCCAGCTACGACGCCAGGTCGGTCGGGGCCGGTTTTACACCTTTTAACTCATTTTTATGACGCATCATTAATATCTAATGTGTTTTTTACAACTGCCTCTAGAAAGTTAGAGAGAGATCTCTCATAAAGTGGGTCTTAAAGCGCTCGGCTTCCAAATACAGTATCGGTGAGCTGTAGGGGTTCTGCACAAAATAAGAATATAGATTTACAGATTTACAAGATCAAACCAAACTGTGCAGGAGAGGAAGGAAGTCCAGAGGCCTGATGGGAAATCCTGCCATCAATAAACATTACCGGAATGAAAACAAAATTAAAAAGGAACAAGAAGCAGCAGGGAATATTAATATTCAATATTTTACTGTTGCATTTATGTATACAGTGTTTGCTGGTTCTCAGAAACAGTCTGTTTATATCTGAAAGCATGAAAATTACAAAGATGTTGAACCTTGAAGTAAAGCTTTCAATGTTCATTTATCTCAATGACGCTGCAATTTCATTAAAAAAAAAAAAAAAAAAAAAGTGAATTTCACTAAATTGTAAAAGACCTTGACCCCCAGTTCATTCCTGATCTTGCCCCCCCCAGGGGAGATCTGTGGATAAACAGTAACTTCCCTGCAGGTTTTGTTTTGAAGAGCTGTGCCCTCCTGCGGTGCTCGCTGTTTGCTCTCGTGCTGCGATGGATCCTAACGAGTGTTTTGACCCCGCAGGTTCCTGAACAGCCTGCGGGCTCGCCTGAAGCACCTCCACCCCTCGGCCAACTGCAGCCTGAGAGACGACCACATGGTCCACGTGCACTTCAAGGAGGAGATCGGCGTCGCCGAGCTCATCCCCCTCGTCACCACCTACATCATCCTGTTCGCCTACATCTACTTCTCCACGCGTGAGTTTCCACCTCCACCTCCACCGCCCTGCGGTTAATATTTCACCGGAGCCAGAGAGTGGCGCCGATGCCTGTTGTGCTTGTGTGCGCGTGTGTGTGTGTGTGCACACGTGTGCCCGTGTGCCAAGGTTGTTCCCGTCTGCCGCGGGGATTATCCTCACGCCGGAACATTGCACTCCGCTGTAAGAACTCTGAAACCCTCAGCGACTCGACTCGCCATGAACGTTCACACTCCTGCTGAGGAGCCGACCGACGTTCAGGATTAATACTTCACTCCGGTTTAGACTGTCTGAAGGTCTTATTATACAGCATTATTCAGCGTCTTCATTTCATCCAAAGCCACAGTTTTGATTGAAAGTCAGTTTTTGAAGAAAATATGCTTCTGTTTGTTTTTCACATAGTGATCAGATACGTTTCTTCAGTATTAATGAATTAAAACCTGAAGCAGCTGCTTCTCTGCAGTGTGCAGATGTACTGAAGAAAAAAAACGTTCATTCCAAAAACTTTTAAATTGAAAAAGCACCTCAGTCCTTTATAATCTTAATACTGTTTCATGAACATAACATATGCTTAAAACTTCTATTTCATTGTCTAAGTCTTTAAATGTCTAAGACCAATAAAAAAACAAACCATCTCAACCTTGTAATTAGAATTTTATCCGTTTTGATCATTTGCTCCTACGTTGAAGCAGGGATTTCAAACTTTTTTTTTAAACAAATCTCTTAAGAGTAGCGGACAGAACAGAGCCGATCTGAGATATCGGCGATGCTGCCATGAAAGATAACTGTCTATGTTGAGATTATAGTCACTTTCAAGAGTTTTTGTTTGGTTTTGCTCAAATATTCATTTTCTCAGTTCAGGAAACTTGATTTTTGCCACCCTGATTTTTCATTCGCAAACTCCCACTTCATTACACAACTCAAATAATAAATAATACGATTTACACATGAGGCAGAGGGAGACGTCTGAACAGTGTAATAAAACCAGATACGATAAGAGATGAAGCACATAAAATAAAACCGAAGCAGTATAAAACAATAATAAAAAAAACTAAACTGTAAATAACAGAAGAAAAACGGCGCGTCCTCCAGATCAGATCAATTAAAGATCATTTACAGTCCTTCAAAGTGTGTGTGATGAGTGTTTGGAAGCCTGATAGCAGAGGGAATGAAGGACTTTAGAATTTCTACATGTTTAAAAAAAACGAGAACTTTTCTGTTGAATATTAAAAATATCAATTTCAGAAGGAAACTGTGATGAAGCATGTATCTTAAGTTGTCTCTTTTGTTAACCATGAGTGTGTGAACCCCCCCCCCCCCCCCCCGTGTGTTTGCAGGTAAGATCGACATGGTGAAGTCGAAGTGGGGCCTGGCGCTGGCGGCCGTGGTGACCGTCCTCAGCTCGCTGCTCATGTCGGTCGGCCTCTGCACCCTGTTCGGCCTCACTCCCACACTGAACGGAGGGTAGGAGCCACACGGCGTCCGGAACGCCACACTTCTCTTTCTACTGAACCCTCACAACAGAAATAATGGATTCCAGAAGAGAATGTTTTAGTCCAGCAGCCTGTAGAATCACCGATTCAGCCTCTGTATCTCATATTTTACGGTAGTTATTTTTAATCTTTTTTTTTTTCTTTTATTTGGTTTGGTTTAAAGCTTGTTTATGTTTACACAGTTCTATCTACTGTATGTTACTGAGATTATTGAAGCGGTGTTTCCTGAGGTCGCTATCAGATATTCACTGTGTTTACCGTCCTTGACGGTTGTCAGGCTCTTTATCTCTTACCTTCATAGAAAGACGAGGACAGCTGACTCACTGGAGAGCGTGCATTCCCAATGTTTGTCCTTCTCACTTCGTCTCTATTGATGTGACTTGGGCTTGCGTAAATGTTTACATCAGGAAGAGGAGAAAAGTGGGTTATCGTGGGCTCTGATAAGAAGTCTGACTGTGGAGGAAGTGGCCCGGTCCTGTTTGGAGAGGGCGGAGACGTGCCACTGTTGACATTCAGCGGCCGTCCAATCAACTGAGGATTGCTGGAAAGCAGACGTCGTGGCGTGACAGTGCCCCCCCCCTCCCCTGCCGGCCAACCACTGGCCGCAGTCCACGCAGGGTCGCCGTGGGCCGTGCTTCCATCGAGCGACACGTTTCGCCGGCGGCGTGCACGGGGTCAGGCATACGGCGGCCGCGCGGCGCTAACCGGAGCAGCGCCGGCGACTCCTCCGTGACCCAGTTCTGCCCCGACGTGGAGCGCCGGCTTCTCCACACCTGTAAAGGAGTGTGACTGGGCAGATCCTGCAGGCGCCTGTTCAATATTGACAGGCGTTGTTTATCGTGGATGATTATTGGTTTATTTTGGCAGCTCTCCTCAAAAGAAAATAGCCACAAAAAAAAAAAAGAATTCTTGGAAGTGGGAAAAGAAGGTTTATGCCTTTATCTCATAGTGGAGAAATTCAGTGTGTTGTCTGCAGCAGTACACACAGACACGCAGACTGAACACAAAAAAAGTATATTAGAAGTAATTGCGAACATAAATATGAAAATACACACGGGAAAAAATAGTGCAAATGCAGAATATTGATAAAATGTGCTTTAAACCACAGTTGAGTTATTGATATTTAGGCTCGGGACGCCACAATGTTAAGTGAAATCTGAAAACCTCTGTTGCATTTCGAGGATCCATTTACACAACGGTGATCAGAGCCACTGAAAACGCCCGGGCTCCATCTCCATGGAAACGATGGGAAAAGACAACTTTCTGTGAATGTAATAGTTTTATATTTGAGTCGTCTCAGCCTTTCTTTGCTCTCCCTGTTCATGTTTCTTGCAGTCGCTCTAAGCACTTGTGTGTGATTTAATTACAAAGACGACCAACAGCGTCCTTGACGTTTACTGTATCGTTTTCAGTGTTTTGTTGCTGTGGAAACACCAATCTGAGAGCAGTACGGTTTCACCGGAACCGTTTGGTCCTCAGTTTGTTTTAACCTTCTGATAAACCGGTAGTCCGTTGTCTGTCCATCCCGATGCCCATTGCATTTTTTTAAGTTTTGTTTCATTACAGGGAAAAAACCCAACAGCGCCCTCTAGTGTCAACACATCATTTTCTTTCCCTCCCCACCGTTCGTTCCCGCTGAGCTTGTTTCCGTCTTCTCCCTGCAGTGAGATCTTCCCCTACCTGGTGGTGGTCATCGGCCTGGAGAACGTCCTCGTCCTCACCAAGTCTGTGGTTTCCACTCCCGTCGACCTGGAGGTCAAACTTCGCATCGCTCAGGGTAGGCTCACAGCGGGCCGCACCAGACTCCTCCTCTTTTTTTCTTTTTTTTTTTTGGCATGTGGGAATTATTTGACGACTGCTGACTTCCACAAAGGAAGAACAAAGACGCCCCGGAGCTTCTGAAGAATGCGAGCTCCGAAGCCGACCACACAGACGTGATTGTTATCGGCGCACATGGCGGCCTGATATGATGTGAACGGCGCGGCCCCGGACGACCCCGGCCGCTCCGCCACTCCTGATCAGCCGGGACGAATGTCTTAAAGATATGAGCATGTCGGTCTCCTCAAAGGAAGGGCCGGGAATCCTTTTTTACAAATTCACTTTTATTGGAGATTATTCACACAGTTTGTGAATATGTAGTTAACACATCACCAAATTACAAAATACAGAGAAACTGTGGTCGCCTGCTGAAGCCCTTCCTCCACGCCCTATCCCTATCGTTTACAAAGTGAGATAAGCTCATGAATACCTTTTTTGTGTCCGTTCGTCCAGTGCCTGGCTAACAGCTGTTAGCATCGTAGTTAGCTTAGCTCAACTACGGCAGGTGAAGTGGAGAAAGTGGACAAAATCCTCCTTCCAGTGGTCCAGGGGACGGCGTATTAGCACGTGAAGTAAATCCGAATGGTTATAAAACTTTTTAAAATAGCGTTTTGACACACACAGATCTGCAGAAAGCATAGTGCGCTGCGGAAGGATATACCAGGCGCGCAGCGGCTGAGTCTATGCTTCTACTGCTGTGCTCCGGTATATCCTTCAGCGGAGCACTGCGCATGGGCAGGTCTGTGTGGATCAAAACATTATTTTAAGGGATTGAAAAGAAAACACGTCTTTTAAAATGCTTCATAACCATTCGGATTTACTTCGCGTGCTAATACGCCGTCCCCTGGACCACTGAAAGGAGTATTTTGTCCACTTTCTCAGTCTGGCTCTGTCTCCACTTCACCTGCCGTAGTTGAGCTAAGCTAACTACGATGCTAACAGCTGTTAGCCAGGCACTGGACTAACGGGCACAAAGGTATTTATGAGCTTATCTCACTTGTAAATGATCGGGATAGGGCGTGGGTCCAAAATCTTCGGAGTATTCCTTTAAAGGTGCATTAAGGAGTTTGCATGTTTTATGCGAAACATCGCCCCCTGCAGGCCTTGGGCGTAATGCAGCTTAGTGAAAAACTTGTCCCTGCGTCTTGCGTGCACGGAAGAGGGGGACTCCTTCCTCGCTCGTTTAGTAGCGCTCGAGTAAGATTTAAGTTTCTTTTCCCTGGTGGAGTCTGTGTGGAGCTGTGGCAGTGCTAGAAGCCAGTCTGTTCTTACTTTCTGGAAGCTCCTGCTCAGTTGTTGCTCACTAAGCCTCTGGCGGAGTAACGGCGGACAAAACAAAACTGAACTCCATCAAGCCAGCCGGAGCGTGCATTACGTCATTCCTTTCAAATTCTCCCCCAAAAAATTCTGGTGCCGGACCGGCACTGCAACTTTCAAGTGACAATTTAACGCTGTTAGCGGTACTTGTAATGAATATGTCAGGGCACAATGTACACATCATTGAATATCTGTAACATATTTATGGTGGAAAATAAGTATTTTTAAAGTTGAAAAACTCCTTAAAGGTTGTATAGAAGATCTTTATTACTAACAAAAATGAATTAAAGCTAAAAAATGGCGTTACTAAGCTGTAGCAGCCTTGTTTTTATCGTGATCAAGAAAAGAGAAAATAAAAATTAATCAACTCTGGAGGTTGTAAAACCAACATTACTTTAGCCAATCAATAACGAGGTAGCCTCGTTATCTGTTGGTTTTCTAACGTGTCAATCAACCTCTCTACATTTTTAGCGTAACTGTCATGCTCCTATGCCGCTCCTATGCCGTTTTCGTACCCCCCTCCCCCACCCGCTCCACCCCGCTCCCCCCATGCCAGGCTCTGCTGCCGCTATCATCAGTTTCATTTCAGTTTACCTTTTCACCTGTAGACTTGAGACAATTGCCACAAACAATGTATGTTTTAATCTTAAAACGAGACTTGTATGAAAAAGTCCGGAGAGTGAGAGGAGGTTTGTTTAGCCTGCTGCAGCCACACAGATCAGCTGTGAGCTCCGAGCGTCTGCTCCGGTCCTGCAGCTCCACACAAACCTCCCCGTCCTCCTCTGATCCACTGAGACCAGGGACGGCTCAGGGACTGGATTTGGCGCAAGTGCAGGATTTTACTCATTCACCGTGTTTTGTGTTGTTCAAAAGGACATGTTGGTAGCTATGTGTTAGCCTACTGCCTTCTAGCCAGGTGCTCGGCATATATAGAATGGGGTAGGGAGTCGAACACACAGAGCTACCAGAGGACTAACCCCCCCACTGTAGCTTCCACTACTACTCACAGTAGCTGTGTGGCCTGGGGTTACGACTCGGAGATCGGCGCCGCCCTACGCACTTAGCATGGGAGACTTTGACTTTGATGTGTTAGCGCTATGATGCTAAGATGCTACATGCTACTCAGCTCGCACACCACGCACTTTCTGCGTAAGGAGGAGGCGTTCCTCCGTAGAGAGCAGGGGGGGAGGGGGTGTGGGTCAGGCATGCACAGCATTTCGAAAAGGACTAACTGTCACTGGATTTCTCTCTCCATGGAAAATCCTCTATACAACCTTTAATACAACCTTTAATGCACCTTTAATATGACACAAATCACCAACTTGGTTTCAGTTTAAAAAGTAAAATATACAGAATTATTGCTTTTTTTTCAGATCTATTTACCCAGTCTAGTTCCAAAGCTGTGCTTTTTTTTTTTTTTTTTTTTTTTTTTTTTAAATGATCAGGTGATCTGTGTTTTGAGGAGTTCTGTGAAAAATGACTTGGTGCTGTCCACATTGGATCAGGACGTCCGGACGCGTGTGTGCATGTCACAGTGGGAAATCATTCATGTCTTTGTGGTGATGACCGATATCTGTGTCTGTTTACCACCTTGTTCGCCTTCTGGGAGCTGTTCCATTGTGAGCCGATTGTCACATTTCTACCTTGATTTAAAACCTAAAACCTGGCGTTTCCCTCCGCAGGCCTCAGTAATGAGAGCTGGTCTATCATGAAGAACATGGCTACGGAGCTTTGCATCATCCTCATCGGGTATTTCACCCTGGTGCCGGCGATCCAGGTCCCTGAAACACACTTCAATGTTCTGATTTATTACTCTGAACCTGGATCAAGTACACAGCCCTTTAATATTCATGTAGCGGTGGATGACTGCTGATCTGCGTCTCTCTGAGCCTGATAATGATCATAAATAATACAGCGAGAAATGATCTGATGAGTATTTTCTGCTGACGTTTGTGACCTCTGACCTTCCTGCAGGAGTTTTGTCTTTTCGCCGTCGTGGGCCTGGTGTCCGACTTCTTCCTGCAGATGTTTTTCTTCACCACAGTGCTGTCCATAGATATCCGACGCATGGAGGTGAGAGACACACACACACACACACACACACACACACACACGCGAACATCTTACTGAAAACCTCTTACTCTCGTACTGCTCGTTCTTTCTTTCACGTACGCTCCACGAACTTTCTCTTATGTTTAGCTAATATATGCCTAATCCCTGCTCAGCGTAGCTCCATAAGCCCCACATATTATATTTACACCCAAATGAGGCCCGTGAACCTTTAATCCAAAGAATATTATATCAGGACAGATTATTAAAAGTAGGTCAACTTGGAAATGTTTGAAAACAGTTTAAATGTTCAATCACAACACAATAAAGCTGAGTATAAATCTTGTTTTTGTCTCCAATAAGATGAAATCAGTAATAATTATGGTCTTAATGAAGTGAGAAAGAAAATGCTGCTGTCAGGTAGGTGATTGATTGGGTAATTACTTGACCAATAAGGTCGTACTTAATTAAATTTTAGTTATTAATTTCATGCAAACACTGAAAACAGTTTGACTATAAATTGATATAGATTCTAATTCTGTAGTACTGAAAAGGATTAGGAAGTTTAATCTGATGCAGTTCAATCCCTGAACTCAAAATTCTTACTAATATTAATGTTATAATGCTGTTCCTGTCTAATATATTATTAATTATACTGTGCAGAATGATGCAACTGGTTTAGTAGCTCATACATTTCCCCTTAAGTCTTGACAGAGCAGGTGATTCTCAAAGTGCTAAAAACAAAACACAATAAATGACGATGTAAAAAGGTTTGTAATTTAAAAGCCTCAATAGGATCTGCTTCATTTTAACCTTTCAAAACTTGAAAGTGAATCTGAATAACTCCGTCCTCAGCTGGCCGACCTGAACCGCCGCCTGCCGGCCGAAGCGGGCCTCCCCCCGGCCAAACCGGGTCCGCTGCGCCCGCGGGAGGTGCCCCCTCCCCCGCGGCCGTCCCCCCACACCATCACCCTGCAGACGCCGGCCTTCCGGAACCTGCGGCTCCCCAAGAGGCTGCGAGTGGTTTACTTCCTGGCTCGAACGCGCCTGGCGCAGCGCATCATCATGGTGAGGCCTGCTGGATGGCTGCGTTCAGAAAACTGCTGTGGGAAGATTTTACTCTTTACCTTCAAAATATGTGGTTTAGACATTTTAGTCCATGTGGAGACATTTTTACATGAGTTATTTTTATTAAACTTTTTTCATTCTAATATGAAATGTTTATTTTTCAGGAGCTTTTTAAAATCTGGTATTTTGGTTTGTTTTTGTTGGCGGTATTGGTTCTATCAGCTGCTTCCTGTTTTCTCCAGGCCGGTACGGTCATCTGGATCGGCATCCTCGTCTACACCGACCCGGCCGGGATCCGCACCTACCTGGCGGCGCAGGTGTCGGAGCAAAGCCCCCTGGGAGACCCCGCGGGAGCCGTCCTGCCCCCCCACCTGGGCGTGGCCCCGGTGTTCCGAGGCGGGGATCCCACCAGCACCCTGAGCCTCCCCCCCGCGCCCGATCCCACCCCCCTGCCGGAGAACCAGTCGCAGGGGCACCACGACCCGGCCGGGGCGGGGCCTCTGCCTCAGGCCCCGCCCGCCGTGCCGCAGATCAGCTGGGGGGCGGAGGACGAGGAGGGCTGGAGGAGGCTGTCCTTCAGGCACTGGCCGTCGCTCTTCAGCTACTACAACATCACTCTGGCAAAGCGGTGAGAGCAGGAAGTCGGAATACATCCCTGATTATCGCTGAACTGCGCTCTGATGACCCCCCCCCCCCCCCCCCCCCCCCCCCGTCTCTCGCTCTACGTGTTCAGGTACATCAGCATCCTGCCCGTCATTCCCGTCACCGTCCACCTCAGCCCCCAGGAGGCCATCGAGACTCGGCACCCCCAGGACACCCGGCACCCCCCTCCGCCCATCCCCAAGGTTTCTGCTGACTTCCAGACGGACCTCACGCTCTACAAGTCAGTACTGAGAACGCTCCTCCAGACCGCCACTGGCTGGGTTCTGTTCATGTGGATCAGGGTTAGAAAAAGGATCCATCGATGTTCTTTCCACGCTCTGCTGCTTCATACCTGAAACTACTGAAACTGATCTCAGGGTAGTTAAAAAAAAAAAAAAAAAATCAACTTTTCACAACAATAATACAATTTTTACAAGTTGATCGCACCATGGATTCCTCACAGAAAGCTGAAACAGACGAGGGTTGGGCCACACTGTCTCCACATTTTACCCCGGTGTACGGTATTAATGTGACTGATTAAAAAGTAGGACTTAAGGCTCAGACAGCATCACCAAACTGTTGGCTTGTCCCTACATCGTTAAGAAACTGAATACCAAACACTAATACTGAAACAATAACAACATAATGGGCACAATATTAATAACTTTACAACAAACAACTAAATGAACATAACCATTCAGAACTGTTTTTGCGCAGAATGTGCCACGCACACATCAATTCAGTTGAAATCACAACCCGAACAAAAAAAATATTTGGAGATCTGACCTTAGGTCACAAGTGTTTCCATCTCTCACATCACCTTGGTATTGCACAATTTACCAATTGCCTCGTCAGTATCAACGGCTCTCCCTGCTCGTTAGCTCGAAACCAAAATACTGCCAGACTGCGCTCTCCTCGCTCGCTCGCTCGCTCGCTCACTCACTCACTCTCTGTCTCTGTGTCTCTCTCTCCCTCCCTCTCTCTCTCCCTCCCTCTCTCTCTCTCTCTCTTCCCCACGCTGTCACGTGATGACATGTTCATAAACTTCATCGAAAGTCTCCAAAAGTAAACTACTCTGGAAGTAAAACTGAAAATTCAACCACATGCCAAGTGCTGCTGGACAAAGAATTTTAACGTCTTAGTTTCTCCAAAATCCAGTTTTCAAGACTTTTTACTTTATTTATAGACTAAATTGTGTGTCAAGTAAATGTAAGTAGATCCATAAATGTTACGTTTCTTTGACATTTTCCTGGACTAATTCTATAAGCTGACTATTTTTTAGCCTTTTTGCTGATCTGATCTTTTTCATCTGTGACAAACATTGTTTATCAGTTTATTGCGATCACACCTTGAGTTGTGTGTGTTTGCTCCGTACGGACCTGTTGTTATAATTATCACCGCAAGTAAGATTCCAGGCAGAGAAGGTTGCTTTAGCTTTTCAAACAGCTGAGTGACACATTAAGTTCTTCAGCGGGTTAAATGTGATGTGATTCAGCTGAACAGCTGCCACCGGATTCCAGTGAAAACATGCCAGGAAAATGGGAAAACGGGCTTGTTGTCCAGTTAGTGATTGTGAACAGTTTGCACCTTGGAGAGAACAAAGAGTTCTGATGAGTGATTCTGATGCTCAAGTCAGTTTTCATTGAAGAACGAACCACTGAAGTCCGGCAGTTTGAACAGATCAACTCACTCATCAGGTTAGCGCCCGGATCTTTGTACAAACTTATTCAGGGGGTTTTCTGGCCTCCGATCGGTTGGTTGATTCATGTCTGATATTTTAGATCCTGTTTACATGACGTTTGTAGTGAAAACACTTTTTGTGTGTGTATTATTAATATGAGAAGAGTTTCAGTTTTCCAGGGAAACATTTTGAAAACGGTGTCCGTTTCAATGGAAACGGCAGAAAATGATGCAGTTAGCAAGACTTCAAAACTTATTTAAACAAATTCGCTTCAGTCTGACACAACCTGAACTGATGCTCATGTTTAAATCAACCTTACGTAACTCAAAGTGGAGTGTCTTTCTCTCTCTCTGAGCTCTCACGCTCCTGTGGCAGATCTCATCGTCACAGTTGTGCCAGATTCCTCAGTCGGCAGCAGAGCAGGCGGATGTGTCACGCCGTGCTCCTGTTCTGGCTTCAGATTGTTCCAGGACAGTGGTTTTCGACAGATGTTTGTCCTGCGGTGCATCGTTCGCTTCACTCAGCACAGCTGTGTGGAGAAGCTGAACGGTGAAATTTGCACCGACTGTTAAACGTGTTGCTGCGTTCTGTGGCGAAGCTGCAGAAACGGTACCTGGAGCGCCGCGCCCCCTGGTGGCTTCCTGGTTTCCTGACCTGGGTGTGTCTGCGGTCTTCCTCCTGCAGGGTCGCGGCTCTGGGCCTGGCCGCCGGCGTCCTGCTGGTCCTCCTCCTCTTCTGCCTCTATCGGGTCCTCTGCCCTCGGAACTACGGGCAGAACGGCGTGACGCACGGGCGGCGGCGGCGAGGCGAGCTGCCCTGCGACGACTACGGCTACTCGCCGCCCGTCAGCGAGATCTCGCCGCTGCTGCTGCGGGGCCACAGCATGGTACGGCGGCAGTATGGGGGGGGTGTTAGGAGGAGCTCCTCTCACGTCTCCACCCTCTTTCCTTCCCGCAGGACATCGAGTGTCTGGCCAGCGACGGGATGCTGCTGGCGAGCTGCTGTCTGGCCGGACAGATCCGAGTCTGGGACGCTCAGACCGGAGACTGTCTGACCGTCATCCCCAAGCAGGGGTGAGCCAATCAGAGCGCCGCTCTGCAGAACGCTGTGGTCAGGATCATCAACCAACATTATCAATAACCACCGCTGTGTGTTTGTGTTGACTTTCTTTACCTTTTGTTTGTTTTGAGATCAGTTTCCAAAAAACGTGATTATTCTGTGTTTTTCACCCTCAGAATCAAAACGGAAACATAATTTCTTCGTTCTGTCGTTTAGGCTCATGAATATTTCCTCGCTGATGACTTCTCAGTGTTCTGGCTCTGGGGAAAACCACAGTAGATTCAAAATGAAGCGTCACGATGTTCGTTAAATTCACTAATTCAGCTTTACGGCATCAGGAATAGTTAGACTTAGTTAAGCTTCTTTTAGTTAGAAGTTGTTTAAATTTCCACATTTTTATTCACTTTATAATTTATTGAAATGGAACTTATTTGAAGTTCTGCACAGGAAGATTGATCCTGCTAAAGAGACAAGAATGCAAAAAAAAAAAATACACACATTCAAAGGGTGAACTTTGAGTCATCAAAACTAAAAAGACAAGAGACTGAATGAGGTAAAATTGTAAATTGATGTTCTTAACGGATCAAAAAGAAGAGCTGAAATGGATAAAATGAAATGATGACGGATGTTTAAGTAAGTTTTTATAAAGAAAGGACTCGAGTAAAGAATAATTGAATTTAGAAAAAAAAATTAAAGTATCTGATAAAAAAGAAAAATGTCCATAAAATGAAAAAAGGAAACTTTTTTAATGCTCAGTTTATTTGAACTTTCAGATTTTATGTAGACTTTTTAAAAAGTGTCCACAGAATAAATATCGCTTCAATTGATTAAAAAGAAAATAAACTTCTCAGTTTGAAATGTGTCGTCATGACAACGGTGAACCGAAGGAAGACATTGACGTCTTGTCGTTACAATCAGAGCCGCCGCCGCCGCGTCCCTCCTGTCGTCTGACTGCTTCCTGTTCGGTCCTCAGGCTGCGGCGGAGCAGCAGCAGTGGCTGCTGGGAGCAGCGTGACGGCTGGGACGGTATGAGCTCCGCCGCCGCCGCCGCCGATCCGGACTGCCTCGTCTCGGACTGCCGGGACCCGTACGCCGCCGGCGACGGCCCGTCGGACGACGAGGGCTACCCGGTGAGGCGGCGCGCGGCGCCGAGCCGGCCCGCCCTGTTCACCGACCAGCCCGACCTCACGCCGCTCATCGACACCAACTTCGCCTCGCAGCCGCCCGCCCACCTCGCCGCCCCGCCCAGGGCGGGCTTCGACTTCGGCGACCTGGTGGAGCGCGCCTACAAGGAGCACGAGCCGCCCTCGCCCTCGCCGTACCCGTCCCCGTCCTCCGCCTCCTCCTCGCCGCCGTCGGCCGCCTACCTCCAGCGGCGGCCCAGCCTGGGCGACGCGCCGGCGGCGGCCTTCGTCTCGGACAGAGCGCCGGCCGCCGGGACTCACGCCGCGGCGGACTTCGAGAGCTCGGTGTGGGCCATGGAGCTGAGGGGGAACCTGATCGCCGCAGGGAGGAGCAACGGGAAGCTGGAGGTGAGCGAGGGAGCGAGGGGGGACCCGGCTCCAGGCAGCGCCGCTGTCTGACGCCGTGGACGTCTGCTTCCAGCTGTGGGACGCGGTGGAGGGGTCGCTACGCTGCAGGAATGAAGACGGCGTCTCCGGGATCACGGCTCTGGCTTTCCTCAACAACCGGTAAACGGGGGTCGGGAAGGTGGCGGCGGCGGCGGCGTTTCGGATCGTGACGTCTGTCGCTGCTCTGCAGGATCGTGGCGGCGCGGCTGAACGGCTCGCTGGATTTCTTCACGGTGGAGATCAACAAGCCTCTGGGCCTCCTGCAGTACAGAGGTGAGCGTCTCAGCGGCGTCCCGCCCCGCCGGAGCGAGGCGCCCGGCGCTGACCGAACCCTCCGTCCCCCCGCAGGCGCGCCGGGGCGAGGCAGCGTGCCGCCGTCGCCGTGCTACAGCAGCGAGGACGTCATCAGCTGCCAGCTGACGCGCTCGGTGCAGTGCGCCCACCAGAAGCCCATCACGGTGCTGCGGGCGGCGGCCGGCCGGGTGGTGACGGGCAGCCAGGACCACACCGTCCGGGTGAGGCGCGACTCGCCGCGCAGAGAGAACCGGCCCGGCGGGCAGCTTCAATCGCTTCGATTAATGTTCAAGTTTTTAAAATTGTGACTAATTGCAGGTTTAAAGTTAGTAAAATGACTTTTGTATTTCATTTGTTTGAGCCAATGCAGATGCTGCCATCCAGCCTTCATTGTTTTTATATCCCTGTGCAGTTCAGGTGAATTAA
Organism: Salarias fasciatus; assembly: GCF_902148845.1. Classification (NCBI taxonomy): domain Eukaryota; kingdom Metazoa; phylum Chordata; class Actinopteri; order Blenniiformes; family Blenniidae; genus Salarias; species Salarias fasciatus. The sequence goes on along the minus strand of NC_043755.1, from coordinate 32,164,118 downwards.
AATTAGATTCTTAATTTGAAGTTTGAAAATGTGAAAAATATGATTTTTTTTTTAATATAGTTTTTTCATTATATACGAAGCATATTGCAAATATAGAGAAATCCCATGGCTTACTAATGCAGCCCACGCCATTGTGACAATCCAGACACTCGCTATAAACAATATTACCAAAAATCACACGAAAATAAAACGTGAAACAAAACAGATATACAGTTATCGGGGTGTCAAATAACAAAACGAGTCCACAGGGATACATTGCCAAATTAACACTACTTTCTTTTTCTTTAATTTGTATAATATTATTATGAAATAAAAATATCATCAACATCAAATAATCAACATAATTTTTTCTCTAATATTGGTTTCCATACTATGTAAAATTCCCCAGAGTTCCCAGACACCTCATATCTTAACTTTTCAATATGTGAAATTCCAGTGAATCCTCAGAGCCACATTTCAAATTGATTGGGAAAGTCCGACCTCCAAATTTTTAAAATACACCTTCAAACAATAACCATGCCATCAGTCATCAGTTTGATCCAAATTTTCCATTGTACTGGAATATCCCAGTAAGGCAGTTCCAGGTTCAGGATCGATATTTACATTCAGTGAACAAGAATACCTCCTAAATATAGAACCCCGAAACCTTTGGCGTGTCGGTCAGTACCAGAGTTCATGTGCCAGTGTACAATGATCTGTTTGACACCGATTACAAAGAGGGAAACATAATATAATACGAGGGGGTACCGGAAAGAAACCGGACTGTGGTTATAACTTTTTATTTTTTTATTTTCACATTTAATCAAAACTGTCCCCTTCACAGTCCTCTCCTTCGGCTTGAATCCAGCGCTGCAGCCGGGATTTCCACTGCTCAGAACAGTCGGCATGCTGCTGCTGCGTAATGGTCCCTTTAAGAGCGTCCTTCGATTATTTTTTTCACCTCTTCCACGTCATCAAATCTCCGCCCCTTCAGTTCCGTGTTCATTCTTGTGAAGAGACAGAAGTCGCAAGGGGCTAAATGGAGGGGATACGCGTTCAGGAGCCGTGAGGAAAGAGTCTGTTTGTGTTTCCTGCTGCAGGTTTATCGTCTGGAGGATTCCTGCTGCCTCTTCACTCTGCAGGGTCACTCTGGAGGAATCACAGCCATCTACATTGACCAGGTCTCACACACACACACACACTCGCACACACTCACACTTTTCAGTTCTCTCCTCACGACTCTGTTCTCCCTCAGACGATGGTTCTGGCGAGCGGCGGGCAGGACGGCGCCATCTGCCTGTGGGACGTCCTGACGGGGAGCCGCGTCAGCCATGTTTACGGTCACCGTGGTGACGTCACCTCGCTGGTGTGCACCACGTCCTGCGTGATCAGCTCCGGGCTGGACGACCTGATCTGCATCTGGGACCGGAGCACCGGGATCAAGCTGTACTCCATACAGCAGGTAACACACACACACACACACACTCTGCCCTCTGTGTGCCTCTGGCGGCGGCGGGTGACCCGGTGCCTGTGCCCCTGCAGGAGGTGGGCTGCGGCGCCAGCCTGGGCGTGATCTCCGAGTCGCTGCTGGTGACGGGCGGCCAGGGCTGCGTGTCCTTCTGGGACCTGACCTTCGGCGACCTGCTGCAGACGGTGTACCTGGGCCCGAGCAGCGACGGGCAGGGCGTGCGCCAGCTGCTGGTGCTGGACAACGCCGCCATCGTGTGCGACTTCGGCAGCGAGCTCAGCCTGGTGTACGTCCCGTCGGTGCTGGAGAAGCTGGACTGAGCGGGCGACACGCCGCCGGAGGAGCGAGCCCCCTCCCACCCCGGCCCCCGACCCCCCACCCGATGGCCGCTCCGGGTGCTGCTGCTGCTGCTTTTGGTGTGCGTTTGTTTTGGCTCTCGATGCTGCTGACCCGGGTGGGGCTTCACTGTGACTTTGCCCACCCAGAGAGGAAGATCAGCATTGGACTTTCAATATTCCTGCTGCGCTGTGAAGGGCGGCCACAGTGAGCGAGGTGTGCGAGTGTGTGTGTGAATGAATCGCAGCTCTTTATAAGACGAACACTGCTGAGAACAAGAATGACCTGAAGTGAGTGAGAGACTGGAGAAGGATTACTGTACAAAGGAAACCTCCTGAGGGGGCAGTTTTTATATGTGTAAATCTATTATTTATTAGCAACACTTTTGTGGAATAACGGTTTCTTTCTGATCCCAGATGATGATGAAGTGAATGAGAACTGAAGCTGGGAGGCTTCGGCAGCGTGATGGAAGCTGATCTGTGAGGTTTGGGTTTCTGTTGGTGGAGTTCAGGAGCTGAAGAGGAAACGCTTTTCTTTTTTTGTTGTTTTTTTTCTTTTTTTTGTTGACCCTTCATTCGATCCGCTCAGCCGGAGGTTCGCCGGCGTCTCGTTTACATCCATCGCTCAAAATGTGCCCTTCAGAGATTTATTTCGAAAAGTGTTTACGACTTAATTTTTCACTTTTTTGGCAAAAAAAAGTCCAGAAAACTCAGAATAAGCTTCTTTTTTCCTGCAGTCATTGAAATGTTGACCCTAACTGATCCCAAAAACCTGAAACATGTCGCTAATCCAGCAAAACCACCTTTTCAAAATAAGATTTATTATCAGCAGGTTTAATTTTTCACTTCATATCAGTTTGATTTAAAAAAAAAAAAAAAAAAGCTTCTGAATTATCTCTTCAAATGTCAACTTACACAAATTATCTCTCGGAATTAAAAAAAATAATCTAATCAGGTTTGAAAGTGCTGAGATAGGATTATAAAGTAGCTCAAACTGTTAAAATTGTTAGGGAAAAAAAACAATTTAATTGAATCACTGAACTGAAACGTTACTGACTGCAGCTTGAAGTTGAAGTGATGCCTCTTCTGAGCTCCAGGTGGCAGCAGCGAGTCAGTTAACAGCTTCTCATGTTTATTTTCAGCTTCTTTAAAGTTACTCACTGCGCCCTCTGGTGGCACCAAGCTCTGACATCATTTACAAAAACCCAAAATAACTCCGTTATAAAGACACTTTGTATTGAACTCAATTTATTTCTAGTTTTTTTTTTTTTCACTAAAAAGAATTTTAGGCAATAAGTGATTAAAATGTCTTAAAAAGTAACAGCTTTTTTTAAACATGGAAGCCATAATTATCACCGTTCTTTGTGTTAAGATTGTAGAAAAAAACTGACAACACAGCAAACTGAGACAATGTGAAGCCTGAATGTGCAGATTTGAGCCTGTTAATCCAGCAGGATGAGAAAATCCGGATGAACAAATCAAACGTCGGCTTCTTGCTCCCGTCGGTGCCTGATCTTCACCTCCTCCGCAGAATGTTTGACCTCTGACCCCTGCTCCCCCCGCGGTTCCAACAACACCCTGAATGTATTTTTCTTGGCTGCCGTCTGGGTTCAGTGAATGTTCGGCGCTTTACGGCAAACTCGGGGCGGCATTGGTAACCTCCACGCCGCTCCGGCTGCTTGTGGAATTAGAAATTAAAACCTGTGAGCGATTGAACGTCAGTATTCACAGGTTTGGTCTGAATGGGAGCCGGAGCGACGTTCTCCACCTCGGCTGTTTAGGAACTCTGTTTTTCTGTCAAAACTGGGAATGTGTAAAAGGTGTAGATTTCTTTTTTACTTTTGTTTTCTAGTAATGTGAATAAAGAAGTTGGACATTTTGGGAAATACTCATTTAAAAAATGATCACTGGTTAGGTTTTTTTTTTTTTCGTTAAATCAAATAAAAATGTTTACGGTCAGTTTTTGAAACTTCTGCTTCAGAAATTCTTGAATGTCTGTTTGTGTTTCCAGCTGTTTTATGAATTGCGCTGTAAATTTAGAGCAGATAACCTTCCTGCTGGGACTGGGATTCGAACCGGAGTCCTTTCCTTAGGCTTGTTTTTAAGTCTTACATGCACAAAGTTTACATTTTACCAGAGAACCACAGAACAGTCGTTTAAATTTAAACTTCCAGTCCACACACTCTCTACCCTTCATGACCAAAAGTTTTCACAATTTTCCACCAAATCACATTTGTCTGAAGCTGTAAAATGAGATTTATCTGAAATTAAAGGGGGGAAATTTTTCAAAGAAGCCACAGCTGAACTGAAGTTTCATTCAAATACAGGTACAATTATTAGATGTATTTATTTTTGCTATTTTACAGCCACAGAGCGAAAAGAGCAGTTTCTTTTAAATGTCTTCTTTTTTCCACTTATACCTTTTCACCAAGAAAGTACATTTTGTGTAAGCTGTTGTGACCACAGAGCGGTGCTGTTTCATGTATCTGGAAGTGGTAAGGCCATAGTAACACAATGTAATGGAGAAAATTGGGGGGAAAAAAAATCTCTTGGCTCCAGGTAATGTAAAAGGCGACATGAAGCATTGTTTTTATTCACCGCTTATATATTGAACTGAATTTGACATTTCACGGCTGAAAAAGTATGCAATAGTGAGCATTAAAGACCCCATAAAGTTTTAAGAAGCTCACGTTACTGACATGACTGTTGATTCTGGAATGTTCTGTTTGTTCTCAGGTGAATGAGGATTTCTTTTTATTAAAATAATTGGATTTGTGGATGTTCAGTTAATAAATTAAAAAAATTCATAATCCCTTTAAAAAAAATAAAAATTATGAGGGGCAATTTTTACCCGTGAAAAAGAAAATCCTAAAATATATAATAAATTAAAATGTCAACTTGATGGTAATAAAACCTCAATGCTTTGAAAAGTGGGCGTGGAAATGTAAAGAAACTGGTCTTTATGTGAATGTTCCCTTCAGATTCCCGATCTGTGAAATATTTCCCAAAATGTCTCAACTGAAGCAGGGTGTGTGTGTGTGAGAGTTCATGCTGAATGTTTGGCTGCTCTTCGCCATCGCAGAAGCAGAACGGGGACGTTTCCGTGTCGGAAATCCCCGGTGTTTTTTCTCCTTGGTCTCTGGATCCTCATCGTAGCGTGTGAATCCTCCGATCGGCTCCCTCTAGAGGCCCGACTCCATCTACGCAGGCTGTAGTAATGACGGTAACTTATTCACTATTTTGTAACAGAAAAACAAAAACAACCTGAAATGACTTTATACTAATTTTGAAATAAAAAATACTTTGATACCAGAGTTTCAGTTTACAGGATTTATTATTTGTTTTCAGTGAAGATCGAGTTCCCAGAAAGACATTTTCTCTGTTTATTGGAATAATCTAACTCTATTTAAGATATTTACAGTGTGACAAAGAAAAGAGGATCGGCCTGTTGAGACATGCTCTTAATTTCAACTTTGAAACGGTGGTAAGGCTATTTCCATCCATCCATTTTCCACCGCTTATCCGGGACCGGGTTGCGGGGGCAGCAGTCTCAGCAGGGATGCCCAAACTTCCCGGTCCCCAGACTCTTCCTCCAGCTCTTCTGGGAGGATCCCAAGGCGTTCCCAGGCCAGCCGAGAGACATAGTCTCTCCAGGGTGTCCTAGGTCCTCCCTGGGGTCTCCTCCCAGTGGGACATGCCCAGAACACCTCCCCAGGGAGACGTCGAGGAGGCGTCCTAAAGAGGTGCTGGAGCCACCTCAGCTGGTTCCTCTCGATGTGGAGGAGAAGCGGCTCTACTCCGAGCTCCTCCCTGGTGACTGAGCTCCTCCCCCTATCTCTAAGGGAGCGCCCAGCCACCCTACGGAGGAAGCTCATTTCAGCCGCTTGTATCCGGGATCTTGTCCTTTCGGTCATGACCACAGGTGAGGGTGGGAACGTAGATTGACTGGTAAATCGAGAGCTTTGCCTTTCGACTCAGCTCCTTCTTTACCACGACGGGCCGATACAACGACTGCGTCACTGCAGACGCTGCACTGATCCGCCTAGGAGGGTAGAAGGAATACTTCGAGGACCTCCTCAATCCCGTCGCCACGTCTTCCGTGGAGGAAGCAGAGGCTGAGTTCTCAGAGGTGGACTCGTCCATCACCCAAGCTGAAGTCACCGAGGTGGTCGGTAAGCTCCTCGGGGGCAAGGCACCGGGGGTGGACGAGATTCGCCCCGAGTACCTTAAGTCTCTGGATGTGCAGGGACTGTCTTGGTTGACACGTCTCTGTAACATTGCGTAGCTGGGCGTCAACCAATCAGAGACGATCCCTCCGGTGCTACGTCACTACGAGTGATCCGAGGACCGATGCGGGCCAGCCGGTGTTGCTAACTTGACGACTTTCTCGCTAAATCTGGTGACTTTCCAAAGCCTCTTGGCGACATTTTTTTGTCAAAAGCAACTAGCGACAAATCTAGCGACCTATTCTGGTGCTCTGGAGACGTGGCAGGACGTCTTGTTGCTGTCGTCATTGAGCTGCGGGTGCTGCGTGAGCCCCTCCCCCGTCCCAAAGCGCTCACAAGAGGTCAGTCTCAGCAGCGCTGCCCGCTGCAGTCAGAGCAGAGAGGAGCAGACCAGCCAATAGCGACTTTTCCGACGACGACACGGTCTAGCTTTATTTAACAAATAAAGCCGAGCCGCTCTCCTGATGCGATCCGCCATAGCAGGAAACAGAAATCAGCCTCCTGCGCGCCAATAAACTGACGTGCGTCAAGAGCGTTGCAAGCATCGTGAGCTTTGTGACCACCTGGTGTCAAGCGTCGTGCTTGAAGCGTCACAAGCGTCAGCTTCAAGGCGTCCCAAGCGTCGACGATGCCCATGACACGTCCGGTGTGAACGCACCCGAAGACTGTCTGTCACTGAAAATTGGAATAAGGAGATGGGAGAGTGTCAAGTGAGTCAAAGCTACCCAACAGCATCTCACTGCAAAACCATAAAAGACCATCAATTACTGAAAATTGGAAAAAAAAAAAAATATATACATTCTTGATTTCAACATCTGAACTGTGGTAAGGCTGCAGTCCAACCAATTATGAAAGAAAATTGGAAAATAAATTGTTTTTCTCAATTTCAACCTAAAAAAGGTGGTAAGTATTTGTGAAAATTGGAAAAAAAAAATTCAATTTTGACATTAAAAAAGGGGCAAGGCTATGTTCTCTTTTTTTTCCTAGCTGTAGCTAGCGTTTCTACATCTATTGACATAGATATATGTCATGGGTGGGGGGGGTTAATAGTCATGTCAGTTCTGAACAGCACTCAAGATTCAATCCTCAGATAGTGTAGAAATAGTATCATGCATCTGCCACACATACTTGATGTCAACATTTATAGTGACTTCTCTTAGAGACCTGCTCTCTCTCTCTGTGTTATTGTGCCTGTAGCTAAATAGAGTCTCATATTCACGCAGCTGAACCCAGGATGGTGCTGAAGTTCTACAACTCATGCAAGATTGCAAAAAAATAAAAAAAATAAATTTTTTGGTCTCAGTCTCGGTCTCGGTCTCGGGCTGAACCGGTCTTGGTCTTGGTCTTGACTTGTCAGTCTTGGTTTTGAGACTCTCTGGTCTTGGTAGTGTCTTGGTAGTGTCTTGGTCTCGGTTGAGGTGGTCTTGACTAAAAGTCTAGAGGAGGCCTTGGAGCAGTGCTGCAGTGCAGTGCAGTACAAAGCTGTCATAAATATAAACCACAGTTTCATAACCAGAGGTTTTCTCCACCAAATAAGAACAATCAGTGTCTCTGTTTCACAGCCTTAATATTTCACTGTTGTAAACTACTTTACTAATATAAAACCCCTTTTAAATTTATTATTTTTTTTAATGTTGCAGGCCTGAGTCGCGGCTTGAGATTGTTGAGCCCAAAGCTTAACGGTCTGATCACAACAGGGTAAAATAAAATCAACATTAACTAGCAGCCACATGCACACAGTCCCAACGTTTCTGTTAGCTTATCACCTGAACTTCGCCGGCGAGGCAGTCTCTGTGTGTAAACAGAAATCAAACTGCTGAAATTAACTGTCACTCACACTCACCTGTGTTGGGGTTTACGATTGGTAATTGGGAATAAATAACTAAAGTATTGATTACTGAGAGTAATTAATTACTTTAAGTAATTTAGTTACCTATTAGTTTGACTAAATTTTGGAGTGAGGGGGGGCGACTCCCGGTCCGGCTTGCCCGGCAGGGGTAGCGGGGGGGCGGTGCAAGAGAGAGAGACGGAGAGAGATGGAGAGAGAGAATGGAGAGAGAATGGAGAGAGAGAGACAGGGTGAGGGGACGCCCAACGGGTCTGTGTGGATTGCGCAAGGAGGGGGATGAGGAGAAAAGATGGCGGGTTAAAAAAACAACTGATTTATTCCAGTGAACAAAAGGTGAGTCCAGAAGCTGAGTCAGGGACCAAGCTGGGTCCGAGGTGGCTCTCAGCAAAGTACCAGTGGAAGAATGGATCCGAGTCCGGAGGCAAGCAGGCGGGCGGCAGGAGCGACAGGAGGCTGCGAGGTTTGCGGCGAACAGAGCGGGATCCCCAAACTGAGAGCAGTGGAAAAAACAGAGTGAGTGCGAAGTTCACCAGAGCAGATCGAAGCAGGCACATCTAACACACTGTTGTTGATGTTAAGGTCCAGCGCCGATTCCAGCCAGGGACGCCACCTAAACAGGGAGGGGGGAGAGCAGCTGAACCTCATCCCACTGATGAGCTGGAACCACACCTCCGAAAACCCACTCCAGCACCGCCCACCTGAAAATCAAACAAACAGCCTCCCTAGGAGGAAGCAGAGGTGCTGGCCGTGACATTAATATGATGTCTCACAATTCATTCATTCATTTATTCACCCACACATGCTCACCATCAGAAATACATGGCAACAGAGTCGGCATACAAGTCTCATCACTTAACACTTGATGTCCATCTGGAAACGAGACAGAGATTTCTCCAGGATTAGTCTGTTCTTATTTAAACCATCATTAACAACTCCTGCATTTAATCAATAATGAACTCATAATAAGTGATGAGACAAAACATAAAGATGAATTGCAGTGGCGCTCATGATGATAAAGAATTTATCCGTGCCTTGTAAACGAAGCACACGAGTTATTCTCACATGAGCTCTTTAAAACCTGGTTTATCAGAGACCTTCAGAAGCTTTAATGTGTGTTTTTTTCTCCACAATAATTTAATTCCAGTGCTATACTTAATACCCAACAAAAGAACAGTGCTCACAGCTCAGAGTATTTTTTCTTCATCAAGATGTCATTTGGTATTTACTGTGTTCAAAAAATTATCTTAAAACTGTGATCTCAAACTTGTTTTACTTTTGCCCAAAGAGGTTACACAGATATCCTGTGTGTGTGTGTGTGTGTGTGTGTGTGTGTGTGTGTGTGTGTGTGTGTGTGTGTGTGTGTGTGTGTGTGTGTGTGTGTGTGTGTGCATGCAGACTGCAGCAGAACCCACCCACATGTGTCAAACTGACATTTCCACAGAATTTGAGTGAGAGATGTTTTGTGAACATTTGTTTGTCAGTGATGTTGTGTCAGAGTGTCTCTTTCTGTGTCCTCAGAACACAATACAGGACCTCTGGACTGTGGCTTGTGTGTGTGGAGGACAGTCTGTGGTTCAGGATCATTCAGAGAGACACACCTGCGTGCTTGAGCAGGTGGTCTCTCGGTGGGGACACTCAGTTATCTTCCCTCCTCTTTGTCACATCATAAGTGCTAAAAAACTGGATGGCTAATAACTTTCTGCAGCTAAATTCTGAGAAAACTGAATTTCTTATCTCTGCTCCTCCAAGTCTTGTCCCTAGGATCATAAATGGTTTAGGTCTCCATACCTCCGTGATTAAATCTTCTGTTAAAATTCTAGGTGTCACTGTGGACCAGGCTCTGACTCTGGATCAACATGTGAAACTTCTGATTCGTTCTTCTTTTTTCAGTTGAGGAACAGCCAGACTCAAGCCCATTGTCTCTCAAGCTGAGCTGGAGATGCTAATCCATGCGTTTGTATCATCACGCCTGGATTACTGCAACTCGCTGTTTACCTCCCTCAGCAAAGCGTCTCTGGATCGTCTGCAAGTGGTCCGAAACGCCGCTGCCAGACTGCTGACCAGGACCCCCAGGAGGCCCCACATACCTCCAATCTTATTTGCTCTTCACTGGCTCCCCATTAAGTTCCGAATACAATATAAAGTCCTTGTGGTCACGTACAGAGTTCTGCACGTCCAGGCACCAGCTTACATCACAGATTTGTTACAGCCTTACGTTACCAGCAGGTCCCTGAGGTCCTCCGATCAGGGCCTGCTGGGAATCCCTCGCTCCAGACTGAAAACTAAAGGTGACCGCGGCACCCACTCTCTGGAACTCCCTCCCAATCAATCTAAGATCAGCGGACTCTGTCAACTCCTTTAAAAAGCAGCTTAAGACGCATCTCTTTAGTCTTGCTTTTCTCTGATTCTGTCGTTTCTTTTCCTGTTTTTGTGTTTTGTGCTCTGTTTTTATCCCTTGTTGTTTATGTAAAGCACTTTGTGACACGATGATCGAGAAAGGTGCTACACAAATAAAGTTTATCATTATTATTATTATTATAAGACATCACTGAAAGATGATCCTTAGTTTTCTCTGAATGTGTGAGTGACAGCTGCTGTGTGAGGCAGCTCTGCCTGGCTGGAGCAGTGCAGACCACACAGACCACAGTGCAGACCTCAGGGGGCTGCATGAGGGCAGCTTGATGAGGGTCTGCTGCCTTTCCCCAGTAGAAATGGTGAATTCCATCACTTGGCAGATGATCTATTTGTCCTTGAAATGCAAGCAGACCCGCCCCAACACCTCGCCAGAAGGCCTTTCCCCCACAAGCCACTTCATTACAGTAATCTAGATTAATGTTCTCCGTCCCTGGAGGCTCTGTGTCCTGCATGCCATAGGTCTGATAGCATAGAGAGGGAGTTTATTTGGCTTTCTGAAGAGCTCGCTGATGACATTGAGATTGAACATCAGATTCAGGTGTGAAACAAGCAGTACAGGGAAACCTACATGACCAAAATAAAGACCTCTGCCCTGATCCAATCAGACCTCCTGGCTCTTTTTGTCTTTCAGTGTTTGATGGGCTGAGTGTAAAGTCGTCACACTTCACATTCTGCCTCTGAGGTACTGCAGGACGATTCTGACCACCTCACTCCCTGATCACCTGTTTTTGAATATATTATTTGAATAAGAAGCCACAGAAGGTTGAACCATTGATTAAAAGAGAGGAATAAAAACTTCTCCTGGAGAAAATAAATAGGCTCAGTGGCTTTTACCCAAACCCTGAGGTGTGAGTCCAGAGAGGAGAGTTCACATTGTGTGACTCTAAAAGTGAAGCCATGCTTGAATCAATTACAAATAGTCAGGGAGAGTACAAACAACAAACATCTCTGCAGGCAACAAACATATGAACACTTTTTTTTTTCACAAACAAGCAACAAATTGTTTTTTCTTTGTAAAAAAACACAAAACATCACAAAGGACTGAAGATGTAACAGTAAGAGAGTGCTGCTTCGATCTGACAGTGGCCTGAGTCATGAAGACTTTCGGTTGGAGCTATATGAGTCTAATGAAGAGGCCACAGCCAGAAAACAAGCTGTAGCCAGTGTGGCGCTCTGACCGAAGGCACAACCCACTATCTATAGAGGAGAAGATACACGCAGCCAGCATGAGACTCGTGCGCATGTTCACAAAGCACATAAGATGGAATATGATCTCCTATTAAGCTGGGCCAGAAACAAGGTACACAAGAGGAGCTGTAGGTCAGTTTTTGGTTTTAGTTGGGATTGAAATCAGATTTCAATTAATTTCATATTTTTATTCTTCAGGGGAAAATAGTGACTTTAACCAGATTTAGCAGACTTATAATTCAGTTTTTGCAGGTCTAAGCACAAACTGCGCTTCCAAATTATATTTCACAACCTGGAAATGACAAAAGCATTTTATAAAAACATAGTAGCCTATATATCCAAGAGCTGTGTATATTTTCCAACATGCATCTCTTCGTGCTCTTATTTGACATAAAAGGCCACAAGATTAAAAACCAGTGATATATTCCAACAAACCTAATCAACAAATTCTTGTTTTCAGATGCAACAGAAAGTCTGATAAAACTCACAAAAAGGGATAAGAGTTTAGCAAACCGATTTCATAAAATCAATCCAAAGCTCTTTTGTTTGTGAAAGGACTTCATGCACCACAGACTGACGTCTGCCACCTGGCATCCCAGGACAACGGCATAACAAGAAAATACATTGTATGTATTACGTAAATGTCATGAGTGCATGCCCCGTTTTCAGATTTAAAAAATGAATGCGTTGATCTGAGGTTCAGTCTTTCCAACTTCCCAAAGAAACAATGAAAAAAGAAAATGGAAGTCTGTGGTTGGGGGTCTGCACAGACCCCCTGCAGGCTGGACAGAGGAAACCATCCCAGCCTTTGACTCGGGCACTGGGCCCTTTGACCTTTCAGCAGATGTAAAGTAAAGGTGGTAACACACACACACACACACACACACACACACACACGCATACAGGGATATATGGTTTATGAGACCAATTTGGCAGATTCTTGCATGGCGGTGGTTTACGGAACCACACCTAACGCAACATCCGGTGAACTTGAAAGACATGTCAAAAATTTTCATTTCATCTGCTGAACACAAATCTGACTTGAAAATCATCGTTTCTCTTTCAGAACAATATGTGACATTTCACAGGCTTATGAGACCAGACCAAATAGTGTTTTATGAAACCAACAGTGTTTATGAGACCTGTTTACATATAACACACAAACACAAACCATACAATGGTATACAAGGACCGACAAACATTACAGGGTCTGTTTACATGTAACACACAAACACAAACCATACAATGGTATACAAGGACCGACAAACATTACAGGGTCTGTTTACATGTAACACACAAACACAAACCATACAATGGTATACAAGGACCGACAAACATTACAGGGTCTGTTTACATGTAACACACAAACACAAACCATACAATGGTATACAAGGACCGACAAACATTACAAGGTCTACAAGAATACAATTTTACATTTAACCTCTAAAAAAACCCTTTTAAACACCCACCTCACGCTTTTTAGCCATTTTCCTTTCTCAATGGTCTTTAAATTGTGGGTATGAAGTTTATAGCCAAAATAAAAAGCTTTTTTCCTTTGCCTTTTTGCAAAATAAAGTCATTTTCCAGGACTCACTCTCTGCAGAGCGTCAGTAGCTTGTCAGCAATATGCCTCCGAGTCGTGGGCGGAGACAGCACTGCTCTGCACCCTCCCCCTCAAACGCCACATCTCAATCGAGGAAAGCTTCTGCTAATTTAGAGCTTTGTAAGATATATAGAGCAAGGTTAGCATATTTTACAAGTCCAAGTGATCCAAGCCCTGCATCCAATGCTCTCTGCTGCGTTCCCCCTTGCAGGAGAGCTGCCTGCTCTGTCTGCCGAGCAGCAAGAACCAATTCTGGGAGTGCTGAGTTTTTCCTCAGACTGCTGAGCAGCGACCAACCAAAACTGCAAGTTTTGATTGCTGCTGTAGAGTCAGTACAAAGATTATATGCAAAATTGCAAGTTCTAAGCATCACATAAAAACCTTACTCGTCAGTTTAAGAGACTAACCAATTAAATCTGAGTTAGACTAATCAACACTGTTAAGACAGAGTTGTAGAGGCAGAGCACCTCACAAAATGGCAGCACAGACCTGAGACCAAAGTACTGATGCCTGAGTTTCCGATGCACTCAGCACAAAGAAAGGGGGAAAAATGCCTGCTGCTCAGGAATGAAGAAAATCGTATCAAAAATTAATGAACAAATGACAACCATTACTTCTTTAACATGATGAGAATTCAGAGACGCTGTTGGTACGTGCACATCTCAACATGTGCCGATTGCTGCATTATTTTGATTGTAAGCTGAAGGCCATCCTGGGTGACCCCACCGGACAGAGGACCAGTTGCAGTAACAGACTCATCTCCCTGACCTGGAGACCAGAAAGATTAAAGACAACTTTCATTCCTGTTGCTATCAAGATGCACAATGCCATTTGTTAGGCTACACACTTTTACTTTATTACCTCCGCCAGGAGGTTATGTAATTACGTCGGTCTGTTGGTATGTTGGTTGGTTGGTTGGTCTGTTAGCAACATTACGGAAAAAGTAATGGACAGATTGCAATGAAACTTTGTGGAAAGGTGGATCTTGGGCTAACTTAGAATCCATTAAATTTTTGTGATAATCCGGATCACTGTCTGGATCCAGGAATTTTTTTAAAGGATTCTTTATCATTGAGAGATAGGGCAGTCTTTGATATAGTTGGGCAGGCTCGCCGACAGGGGGAACAAACACCTGGTTCACACAGGACGCGCTGCGTGTGGAGGCGGAAGCGCCAAGCACCGAGTTCAGATCGGTGCCCGTTTACCTATCTGACGGTTCATACAGGAGGTGCGGGGGAGCGCTGCTCACGCCATGGACCGCGGGTGCTCTGCTCCTCTGTATTTTCTCCGCCAGCCGTGGAGCGCCAGTTGTAAAGCTGGACAGAGCAGATCGCACCAGACAGGAAGTCGGGAACGGAAAATACGAGAGAATCCCGTCAATTTTCTAATTAAAATAAAGTAAAATAACATAAATTGTTGCTTTTCGCTTTTCCTTTTCAGATAAACACACACACACACACACAAGGGCGAGAGAGAGATGCACCGCACGCCACAACGCTCTGCTCCGATCACACCCCGATCACAATGTTGTTTTATTATATATGGTGTTTTTATGGTTGTTGGTGACTTATTTGAGCTGTGGCGGAGGTCTGCGCTATCTGAGTGCCAAATTCTAGTATTTATATTATTTCAGGTGTGTGTTATCTATTTTGTCACATGTTCTTGTAAGCTGCTAACAACACAAAAAATGGATGTGCTTAGAGTTCAAATGCAACAGATATTGGGAGTGTTGAAGCCTTCTCACCCATTCAAATGGGGCATACATTTAGGATTTTTTGGGCTGATACCAATCACAGGGTCTACTTGAAGCCTTCAATTTTTGCATAGCATTACATATTGATGTAACTATTCTTAAGAACACTTAAGTATCACAATTAGAAATGACAATAGTCAAGAATGGATCACACTTTATTACTTATAACAATGAACATCAATTAACAGCAAAGAATGTTCTGAACATCTGCCCTATATCAATTTTTTAAACATTAAGAATACTCAGGGCGAACCAAAATCCATCTTACATACAGGTCTGTGAGCCAACATTAGCTGCATGGAATGCATGAAGAAACACACGTGCATCGGCTTCTTCATGCGTGCACTGCAACTCTGCTACTTCCTCACACTTATTTTGGTCTTTCCTCTGTCTTCTTTCTGTCCCCTTTGTCCTCTCTTTTGCCACTGTCCCCTTTCTGTTCTCTCTCTCTCTCCTCTTTCTGTCCTATATCTGTCCTCTCTCCATCCTCTCCGTCTCCTTTCTGTCCCCTCTCTTTCTTTTTTGTCCCCTCTCTTTCTAGTATCGTAAACCAGCCCCGCCCACTCCCCATCCACATTTGGATTTTGGAGCTGGGCTCAGTCTGGGCATGAGCCCATAGAAACTTCGTGCAGGGGGTGTCAGTTACTGACAGCATACTTGAGTGCTTTAAAACAAATGTCATCAAAACGTGTTAGCTTCTCTAAGGGTTAGCTTTAGCTCTTTAGCTCTAGCTTCTCTACACGCAAAGACATGCGAAAACTCACCAAGCGCAGACTCTGGCTCTTGCTTGATTGTTGTAATACTTGGTATTTTGGCTATAACTTTACTTATTGCAGCTTTCAGACGATGGTTAAAGTTTATCTCCGTAATCTCCGCGACGCGCAGTGATGGCGTCACTTCCGGTTTAGCCACTGGAATTCGCCCCAAAAAATTGAAAACAAAAAGCAGCAACGCTGATTGGCTCGGCCACTTCACGGCTCCGTCGCGTTCTCTTTCTATGGGCGCGTGCCCAGACTGAGCCTAGCGCCAAAATCCAAATGTGGATAAGGAGTGGGCGGGGCTGGTTTACGAGGCTACTCTCTTTCTATTCTGTCCTACTTCTGTCCTCTCTCCGTCTCCTCTCCATATAATCTCTGTCATGTTTGTCTCCTCTGTGTCTCCTGTTTCCATATCCTCTCCCTGTTCTCTCTCTGTCTCCCGTCTACACCTCCTCTCTGTCCTCTCTCCGTGCCATCTGTCTCCTCTGTCTCCCCTCTCTGATAGGGATATAATATATTCTTGCAGACTGGATACAGCTGAAATGCGGGCCGGAAGTTTGATGTCTGCTCAAAATAGCGAAACTTTTCCACCTTGAGTGATTCCGACCAGTGAAATTTTGGCTTCTGGCCATATTCCTCTTCAGTGTGGATGAAACTTTTGGGGCTTAAAAGTCAGCCCCCCGTTTCTCAAGTAGTCTCTAATGTTCTGGCATATCTCTTCGGCTCTTCAGTGCTGGCTGTTCACATTCTATGCAAACCAAGCACTCCTTCTTCAATGTGGATTTCTTCATGTGAGACTCTCAGCACAGCATTTTTCTCCACTTTGGTCCATGGTCTTCTTGTTCTGCCTTTGCGTACTGAAAACAAACAAGATTACATAATTGTTAGTATGGCTGACTACCTTTTTATTTAAACTGGATATCAATGGCGAACCGTGAGAATTAATGGGAGTTTTGTTTGCCACTCAGTTGTGTACCAATTGCAATAAAAGATGACATACTTCCTGTACACATACATCTGTTATTCCATAAAACTGTTTGCACTGCAAAAGGTTGTATGTTTTGTTCATCGATATGTTGACTTTTCCACTTCTTCTCATTGTAAAAACTTTTAACTTTGTCTCTGCCCTTACATGTTGATCTGATGATGATGACTGGATAGTATAAACTTGATGAGTATTAGAATTCAACTTGACCATACCATTATGCACAGGGAACAATCGATCTGCTTCAGGAGTGTCCATGTTTTCGTCAGCTTCAGGAGTGTCCAAGTTTCTGCCTGAAAAGTGTGTAACAGAAGAGCATAGTACAGGCATTTTATTTGAATAGTACATGTTGTTCAATTGTGTAATGCAATATATTGATTGTTTAAAGCTCAATGAAAGCAGAAATAGATCAGAGGGGTTTAAATTGTATTGTAACACACAAATACACACACAGGTCTCTGTACGAAAGTATTGGTTCTCACTGTTGTCCTCATATGCCAAACACTGGTCTCGCACACCATGATCATGCAAACACACAAAAACACAAACACATGCCACACTGAATCTCAGTTACATACAGAAGTAGTAAGTTGGCATTGTTTCAGGTCACTTTAAAGCACTTCCTGTCTTTGAATCTGCACTGACACACTGTACTGACACACCTCTGATTAGGAATGCGAGAGACACACCTGCTGTGTGCAAAACCCGACCACATTTGACCAAAAACTACTGAAACTGACATGAAAACTAAACAAATACCAACCAACAGATTAAACACTGAACAAAAACTGATCCAAAAAACATGTTGAATTATCTTTCAAAATATGGTAAAATGCTGACATTCAAGAATCTGTTACAACATGTGAAATTTTGACTTTTAAAAATGTCGATCTTGAGGAAAAAAATTTAATTGACAAGATCTGTTAACTCACTCATCAAATATTATTTCAACATTACTGGACAGATTCACAATATTTACTGTTTCTCCTCAATGACAAGAGGCATTACTTGATGAAAACAGTGAAATTTGATCCTATATAACTGCTTCTGTCATAAACCAAGATTTTAAATCATGCAAAACTGATGTGACATACTGTATTTTACTGTATGGCCTTGTATGCCTCACTCCGTCCTTTTAAACCATTACTGCATCACACACAGACACACAGGTCTCTGTACTAAAGTATTGGTTCTCACTGTTGTCCTCATATGCCAAACACTGGTCTCGCACACCATGATCATGAAAACACACAAAAACACAAACACATGCCACACTGAATCTCAGTTACATACAGAAGTAGTAAGTTGGCATTGTTTCAGGTTATTTTAAAGCACCTCCTGTTGTGAATCTGCACTGACACACTATACTGTGCGTGCCCATTCATGTGTCGCGACTAGCGGAAGTGTTTGTAGTGTCTGCTCAGTCCCACCCACCCCCGGTCCAATCCCTGTCAGTCGCCAACCCCCCCCCCCTCCCGGGCCGAAAGTCCCCCTCCACCTTCCAAAGCTCCCCCCCAGTCCGAGGCTCCGTGTCAGTCGCGCGCAACCCCCGCCCAACTCAGCAGAGCGGTCCTACTGGTGGTCCGACCGACACTCCGTCACGGTAGCCCCCCACCCCCGTCTGACAGTCCATGTCAGCAGCAACCACCGCTGGATTTGGACCTTTGCCCCGCTTGTAAGACAAATGCCCACCCACACCTGGCATCCTAATAACGTCACTGCTGTACTGACACACTTTTGATTAGAAATGCGAGAGACACGCCTGCTGTGTGCAAAACCTGACCGCACTTGACCAAAAACTACTGAAGCTGACATGAAAACTGAACAAATACCAACCAACAGATTAAACACTGAATAAAATTAATCCAAAAAAAAAACATGTTGCATTATCTATCAAACAATGTTAAATTCTGACATTCCAGAATCTGTTAGAAAATGTATTATTTCAACATTACTGGACAGCTTCACAATATTTACTGTTTCTCCTCAATGACAAGAGGCATTACTTGATGAGAACAGTGAAATTTGATCCTATATAACTGCTTCTGTCATAAACCAAGATTTTAAATCATGCAAAACTGATGTGACATACTGTATTTTACTGTATGGCCTTGTATGCCTCACTCCGTCCTTTTAAACCATTACTGCATCACACACAGACACACACAGGTCTCTGTACTAAAGTATTGGTTCTCACTGTTGTCCTCATATGCCAAACACAGGTCTCACACACCATGATCATGCAAACACACAAAAACACAAACACATGCCACACTGAATCTCAGTTACATACAGAAGTAGTAAGTTGGCATTGTTTCAGGTCACTTTAAAGCACTTCCTGTCTTTGAATCTGCACTGACACACTGTACTGTCACACCTCTGATTAGGAATGCGAGAGACACACCTGCTGTGTGCAAAACCTGACCACACTTGACCAAAAACTACTGAAACTGACATGAAAACTGAACAAATACCAACCAACAGATTAAACACTGAACAAAAACTGGATTGAAAACTTATTAGGAATATGCACATGGTTAACCGCTTAACCGTTAACCGATAACAGGAACTTTGACCGGTTAATACTATCGGTTATTTTTTTTTTTTTAAGCTCCAGCTGGAGCGGAGCTCTCCACAGAGCCGTGCGTATTCATGCATGCTAGCATTATATTACAGGTATCAATGACGGCGCTGCAGATGACTCCTTAAGTCACTGATTCATTCCAGTTGCCTTCATGTTGTACAGTAGGGGAGGGTGTGTGTCTTTGTGCGCATTTACGCATGTGACACAAAACCGGCGTTACATTGAATCTAATTTTTTTTATCTCCAGACGCCGCGGGTCGTCCAGATTTACAGTGAAATGGTTTGGTGTGAAGCCGCATCGTCCAGATAAACATTAAGCTCCATCAGAACCGTTTAAAAAGTCGGATTTCAGAAGCCAAAACTTTATTTAGGAAATTAATCATAACGCACAAAGAAATCACTGGCGTGCTCACTCTCGACATACTTTAAAAAGCAATAGGAGATGACTGAAGCCTAAAGTACTGTTAATTATGTCTAAATCTTGTAGCTTTTTTTACATTTTAGATGAGAATTTGCTGTCATTGTAAATCTGAAGTTAAGCACTGGACAGCGCCGAGTCAGCCACTCACTCGGAGCGCACATTTCCGTGTCGGAATGGTGAGACGTTTGCGTGTCAGAATAGCGGTATTTCGGAATGGTGATATGTCTAAATGGTGGTGCGTCGGAATGTCGGAGCGGCAGCATGTAACCACTCAACAGGGCGTTTAAAGGTCGTCCATGCTTCGAGTCGCTTTGGAGCCTCAGTGCTCCACTGATGCGCACGCTCTTTCAGTGCGCGTTCCGCAGGCGCAGTGTTCCACAAATTCTCGAGAAGCTTTTCCGGCACTACAGACTGTTTATCCGCTCCTTTATTACAGATTATTTAGAGAAAATTAAGCACATACATTGTCAGTACATTATCATTTAATATTAAAGTTTATTTAGCCTTTTTTTTTTCTTTTTTCTGAATCGCGGGGTGCCGCCGGAGCGATTCTGTCGGCAGACCTTCTCCTCCCTCCAGACAGTCTGCTGTCTCCATCCACGAGATTTTCCACTCTGGTGTGTGGAGCGATCAGACGAGGGTTCTGTCTGCCTTCACTTCTACCGTCATGTTTTGTTTGCTGTGGCGCTCTGGCGATGCGTATACCGGCGCGACTTGCGCGCAACGCGGTCACAAATTCTGGCTGCTGTCCGCGCAGACCAATGCGCAACTCACACCGACGCAGACGTGTGAAGCATGGACGGGCCTTAAATCTTATCGGTTAACGGTAATTAACCGGTTAAAGAGCGTCATAGAAAAAATATAAAATGTGCATCCCCAGTTTAAATCTACACTGACACACCTCTAGGGATGGGAATCGAGAACCGATTCTTTTGTAGAACCGGTTCCTCATGTCTCGATTCCAAGGAATCGTTTGGCTGTCTCCTTAACGGTTCCACTATTGATTCCGCTGTGTGCGTGACGACGTATCATGCACGGCGCGCATGCACTCACACAACGCAGCTGCGGTCTGCTCTACTGCAGCTACAGAGTCGCGGACCAGAAACTCTCAGCAAGAATCTTATTTTTCCTCACTCCGGAGCCCTGCTGCTTCAATCTAAACAGAAACAAGTCGGTGCCAGATGGAAACTAGTTACGTGTTCCAAAATCTGTGATTTCAAAATAAAATCTGTGTCGCGTTTTTGCCATAACATTTGTAATTCTTCTGGCAGAATATATAACAAACAACGCAATCTAATCATTAGCTGCATTCGAAGAATGAACGATGTCGTAATTACTCACTGTAGGAAAGTCAAACGACACCAAAATTGCACAAAACAAAGCTCTATGACCAGAGCGGCTGTGTTGCCAGATTGGGCGGGTTTCTAAACAATCAAGCTTCTTTTGAACCCGAGGTGGGTTGATGAAATGGTTATGTGTTTGTGACGTGCTTTTATAAATGAAAATCCGTTTTTTACGTTTTAACATGCATTTTGTACAGAGATGGAGGTTTGGATTGCTTTCTATTGTTGGACAGTTTTAATATTATATTTGGGGCAGATCTGGCAACCTCCATCAGCTGACAGCAGACACACCGAGACTGGGTGAGTGACAGAGCTGTGGAGCTGGACCAGACATGCACAGGCATCCAGTGTAATTTAGTTTTGAGCTTTCCAGCCTGGCATCAGGAAGAAGCTCCAGAGTTTAGCTGGATTTCACACGAAAAGATGAAACTGGGGCTACTTGCAGCTTGCAAAGTTTTCATGGCATGGATATTTTTTTCTTCTGTTCAGGATGAGGATATTAAAGAGTTAATGCAAACACCCCATTTGTGTTGTTTCATTTCTCACTAAATGAGAATCGATAAGAGAATTGATAAGGAATCGTATCGCTAAGCAGTATCGACAATGGAATTGAAATCGCTAAATTCTTAACAATTCCCATCCCTACACACCTCTGATTAGGAATGCGAGAGACACGCCTGCTGTGGGCAAAACCTGACCACACTTGACCAAAAACTACTGAAACTGACATGAAAACTGAACAAATACCAACCAACAGATTAAACACTGAACAAAAACTGATCCAAAAAATGTGTTGAATTATCTTTCAAAATATGGTAAATCCTGACATTCAAGAATCTGTTAGAAAATGTGAAATTACGATTTTTAAAAAAGTCGATCTTTAGGAAAATAATTAAATTGACTAAATCTGTTAATTCACTCATCAAATATTATCTCAACATTACTGGACAGCTTCACAATATTTACTGTTTCTCCTCAATGACAAGAGGCATTACTTGATGAAAACAGTGAAATTTGATCCTATATAACTGCTTCTGTCATAAACCAAGATTTTAAATCATGCAAAACTGATGTGACATACTGTATTTTACTGTATGGCCTTGTATGCCTCACTCCGTCCTTTTAAACCATTACTGCACCACACACAGACACACACAGGTCTCTGTACGAAAGTATTGGTTCTCACTGTTGTCCTCATATGCCAAACACAGGTCTCACACACCATGATCATGCAAACACACAAAAACACAAACACATGCCACACTGAATCTCAGTTACATACAGAAGCAGTAAGTTGGCATTGTTTCAGGTCACTTTAAAGCACTTCCTGTCTTTGAATCTGCACTGACACACTGTACTGACACACCTCTGATTAGGAATGCGAGAGACACGCCTGCAGTGTGCAAAACCTGACCACACTTGACCAAAAACTACTGAAACTGACATGGAAACTGAACAAAAACTACCAAAAACTGAAAAAGGAAATTAAAATGACTAAAGCTTAATGTGACTGGGGGAGGGGGGGGCTTTGAGACAAGACATCACAGACATCATCAAATCTCAAATTCAACACAGTACTTATGTATTGTGTTGAATTTGAGATTCAACAGGGTTTAAAGCAAACACTTACCTTTGGTTGGGGCAAAGATTCTCCATCCATAAGACGCCTTGTCATTCTTTTGTCTCATGTGATGTTGTGCATTACATCTGGGGTTTCGTTTGCTTTGACTCACTGCAAAACATAATGTCAAGTCAGTCCTTACAAATGTACAGCATTATCTGAACTCATTTTATCAGTGGCCTAAAAAGGTATTATGTTAGGCACTGACACAGCTTCAGCTTGACGATGCTGAAGTGAGCTTACAGCTTCCATCAGGCAGTTCAGGAAAAAACAATGTTGACATTTACTTCCAGCTTAGACAAGAGGGATCTTCCAGACAGGAGGTTAAACAAACGTCTAACCCTGAACTCCAAGTATGGTTCGAGAGCAGCTGATCTGAATTGGTTCAATCAACTCTAAGTATGTTAATCACCTGCAAAAAAGCCATCATCTATCCATATTAATTCAGTAGACATATACATACATGATTATGATGACTGTGCACATTTAATTTTTGGTGGAATGTGACAGGCCAAAGATACATTACATTTAAATAAATCTTTTCATCTTTAACATGACAAGCATAGCTGAAGGTGAATATTCTAAAAATTATCAGACATTATTGACAGAAAATCTGTTCCAGTGAGGGGATTAACACTTGAAATGATGTTAAATAACAGTAAATTTTAAGTGTTAGATTACAAACATGTTTCATGTCTTTGATCTACACCTCATATATATATATATATATATATATATATATATATATATGTCTTCATGTCTATGTTTCATCTTCAGTTGCTCCTGTGTCTCATCTCAGTCATTCCACCACTTTATCATCCAAATCTGGTAAATAATGAATTCACGGACAACACTGCATTAAAGTATTGTGTTAACCTGAAGGTCCCCCAACTGGAGGAACAGAAAACAATTGGATTGTATTGGAACAACTCTACTAATAATATTAATTATTTATAATAGAATGTCATGATGCTGCCCATTAAATTCAACAGCCGAACCTGGGCTACACGAAAATATCAGCTATTTTTACACACCATGACTTATAAAACTACGGGTCAGCCAGCACACTAGCCGGTGTCCTGCCAAAACTTGATTTCTGCCAGAAAGTGATTTCCGGTCCGCGGAATCAGCTTGTAGCAAGCAAAAAAAGCTGATTTTGACATTGTAATGTCCCTTTACTCATTTTTTAAGTGATATAAAGTATTGGTTTTAGTCAAATGTTGTAAATCTGACTCTGCTGTGTTATATTAAATCATTTCGAGGCAAAACATCGATCCATATGCAATACTGGAGGCATGAATCAGCTTTTGTCAAGCAAAATAAGCTGATTTTGACATTGTAATGTCCCTTTCCTCAATTTTCAAACCGTACAACGCACTGCTTGGGATGAAATTACTCTGTTGAGCAATCTAGCAATTTTGATGCAAAAAAAAAAAAAAAAAGAAAACGTGTCACCTCCGTGACATATCTTAACTAGCATAACAACAAGCCACGTTAAAATCGCCAACTAGCTTACCGGTATTTAACAGCGATATAAGGCAACTGGACGTACAGGAGGCTATCAAACGCAAACATACATAAACATCGTTGGATGATCAGAAACAAACTTGTTTGAGCCCGATTAAGACTGCCGCAGAGCCACAGAAGCTGCGCATTTCAGCTGCCCGCGGACCGGAAATCACTTTATGGCAGGGAATCACTTTTTGGCACGACACCTGTCCACTGGCTAGCCCGGTTAGCAATCTGCACGTAAGGCGCCTCAAAACAAAGCCGCGACTTCCATCACTACCGAGCAAAGCCGACGACAATCAAGCATCCGAAAGCAAGCAGCCAAACACAACAAAAACAGTAATGGCTTCGCCAAATGATGGTTGAGCCCCTGAGTTACTTTGACGACAGGATTAGCTTACCAGCTAGCTGCAGTGCTAAAGCCTTTTACACGAGCTCCGGTCCGGCTTTAACAGGCGTGATGCAGACAACGGGAGACACGCTCTGGCATGACACAAAAAGGACATTTCGGTTGTACAAAATAAAAATAAAACGTCCTCTCTCCCACAAATCCAGCCTCACAGAAGAAGGTTATAACTGAAGACGCAGCCTTCTTCAAAGGAGGACACTTACTCCTCCCAGACGTCAAATGTTGTGTTCAAGAGCGCTTTGTTAAACTGTTTAAAAACACTCAGAAAAGATTTCAAGCCTATTTCAGTCTCAAATTGAGTCTCAAACAGAGTGAAAATTGTTATTTTCCAACATAATAATAGAGAGCTTAAAAAAATAAAAGGAACTAGTGAATGACACAGCACAGTGAATTTAATATAACATAAAATACGTAATATATGTAAAATAATTAAAAAATATTGAAGTCTTACTTTTCATCGTTCATCCCAGTGCTGATCCGGTCCAAACCTGCTGAAGCTCCCGCATTTACACATCCTGTGTATAAATTGGCGGGTAATTGTGTATATTTTCCCGCAAATGTGTATAACTTGCAATGCGTCCTGCTGCCTCTGGGGGCGCTGTTGGACACACACGGGTTACACAACGTCTTGGTCTCACAAGCCATCCTGGCATATGAGCCCAATATGTGTGAACCTCAGAATGGCAGGGGGTGGGCCATAACAGTACATCAACTATATTAACTAATAACACAAGAAGTTATGTAATCATACATATAGTAATTATGACATATACCATTATATTTCAATAATTATAACATTATAAAGTTTTATGTTTATGAGACCATCAAAATTGGTTCCGTAACCCGATTGGTCTTGTAATGCTGGTGAGTAAACCTGAAAATTGGTTTTACAAACCATATATCCCTACTCACGCACACACACACACACACACACACACACACACACACACACACACACAATATATCGCTGTCCATGGTGCTGAAGTATCACCATAATACAGTCATGAGGCACACTGTGTGAAAGACATACATACACACACACACACACACACACACACACACACACACACACACACACACACACACACACACTTTAATTACCCCTTTCCCACTGCAACTAGCGGGTCGACCCGTGTTTTCACCCGCTAACGGTCGCTTTTTTTTTTTTTAAAGACTCCTTTCCCACTGCATGCAGACCCGCGTCTAGCCGCCTGCTGGCGAGCTGCGACGCTGCGTTTTCCCGCACTGATGGTGTCCCACGTTGATGACATCATCAGCGCGACGGAGCAAAACGAAAGTAAACAATGCAGCGGAACACATTCCCTGTTACCTGTGGACAAATCTCCTCTTCCCCACGGATCAAGAGCAGCTCTCTGGTCTCGCTATCGTGCCACTGCTGGGTCATGTTGGCGAAGGAAATCTCACACCGTGTCCAGAAACAACAACTAGCATGCTAATGTAGCTGCACTGCGTCGACGTCATCATGTAAGTTTCCGGATGTGTCCCTCCCACTAAAAGTACAAAGTAACCCGATAAATTACCAGGTCGTTTGACCCTGCAATTGACCCGGGTCGAGATCGCAGGTAAACCCTTTCCCACTGCCATGAGGAGCAAACAGTCAGCGGGTTTAAATGGGTTTTTTGGCCAGTGGGAAAGACTTCGTATTGTGATTCAACAATCACCAAACAACAACACGCCGCCCTCCGACGTGTTTGATGTGTTGCTCAGCTGGAGCGCTTTACTCCAAGCAAGGTGGCGTCCAGCAGCTATGATGCTACACTTGATGATTCACTCCTCTCCAGCTCTGACCTCAGCTGAGCGCTTGGTTCACTCTCTCGGCTACCGTGGGTGTTTGTATAACAGGTTATACAGGCTGTGCTATAAGCTGATATGTAACTCCTGAAATACAGCAGAGAGAGCGGCGCGGGCGGACCCCTGGCTTTCAGCTGTGTCAAATATACATTTATATGTCCAGTCGACATAGAGCTCTGGGCTTGTTCATACATTCCAAATGCACATGAACCAGCTATCACTTTATGACCTTTTTTCAAATTGTTGAAGTCTTTTTACGAAGGCTATCAAAACATTGATTTTTAAATTATAATTAGTCACAGAATTTGTCTTTCCCTGAATAATTCAGGCAATACAATTCAAGGTCAAGGTCAATTCAGGCTGAATTGCATGATCTATATATGCTACATGTAGGGCTGGACGATATGGCCATAAATTTTATCACGATATAGTTCATAATTTCAGTCGATACGATATAATTCCGATATCGATATAAATAATACAAAAGCCTCAGAAAAACTGGTAAGAATCATGTACATAATGTACTACCTGTAAAACTAGAAATGATCTATCCAGGAAGCTCCTCCAGTATAAAATTTTAGAAATAAAAACTGCAATAAATTAAATGTTTACCTTTTATTTAAGAAATATGAAATTACTGTCAAATAAATGTAAGCTTCACCTTTTTCAATATAAATAGCTTTAACTTTACACTTAAATACAGTTATGTTATTGTTACAGATTCAAACAAAGCTGCTTCAACCAGGAAGAAAAATAAAAGTGCTCAGAATTACTGCAACAAACAGAGAAAGAGTGAGCAACAACAAACATAAATATTACTGGGACTGGGAATTGAAATAACTGCCATACTCTCACCTTTTCAATATTCATAGCTTTAAATTTTAAACTACAACACAGTTTTTCTTATAGATTTAAATAAAGGTGCTTCAACCGGGAAGAAAAATAAAAGTGCTCAGAATTACTGAGGTTAAGTACAGAATTACTTAAGGTTGTAGTGATTATGGTGACACTGCAGCGAATCCCTGTACTGTTTTTTTTTTTTTTTTTGTGGTATTGGTCTTCACTGTTGCAGCGTCTTGTAAATTGTAGACGGTCCCTGAACCTAGCGGCACTACCGGCTGCTCATCGAAATCAATATTGTTTCTGATGCTTGATAGACAGATACATTTAATAAAAATGAGCTTGTAGCAAACAGTCCACCTCACAGCGATGGGATGGAGGCGCCCTTTGTGTGTTACTGACGTTTTGTTGAAGAGTTATTGAGACCGAAAGTCCGCATCTGTCAATATGCTGCCAACTTTAATGGGCTGTTCAGTGAACGATATACCCAATTCGTGGCCACGAATTCATATTTCGTGGGCACGATTTATAATTTCATGGCCACAAATTAGCTTTTGGAAGCTTATTCAGTCGAATTTACATCACGAGTTCTCATTTTGGAGCTCAAACTTACCGCGGTGGAGCTAAGCTTGTAGCCTGAGCTGAGGACGGCCAGTTGTGGTGTGCTGCCGAGTACTGATCACTCTCTCACGGCGCTTTCTGTTCGGCTTGAATCAGCGGCGCGGTGAACAGCAGTTAATCATTTTGAAACGCATACTGTAATGCACTATACCGAAAATTTGTTTAAAATTCATATCACAGTTATTGAATAAAAATATACCGCGGTATATATTGCCATCGAAATTTTGTCCAGCCCTCGCGACATGTGGTTGCCTTGTGTAACCCAGTGTTAAGAACATTGTGGCGAGGTGAATCAGATAAAAGGAAGCCGGACGACGCCACCTTGGGGATTGCACCCAAGAAAATAAACTGAAATTAATGATGTGTGAGGACACTCGGGTTCGTGGCTTAAGAAGCAGGAGACGTGGGTTCTGGCTAACAGAAATATCTTTATTAAATATCAAAAACACAATCACTCTCTTAAAAGAAGGGGAAGAGGGGGAGCCCAAACAGGAGCTGAGGCTTACCGGTGGGACACAGGTAGTAGGGGAAATGAAGGCCTCGGAAGGATCACCCCAGACACACGTGGGCACTTTCACTCACTGAAAATAAAGGTGAACACACTCAAACCAAAAGGGGTGCACAGCACATCACACGGGAGGGAGACACCATCACCCAGGAACACCGATGCCACCACCGTTGCTCTCAGCTTCTGGAAGGGAGGGAAGAAAGACAAGGGGAGTTAAAAAAGGCTCTCATTCATGCATTCAAAAAAAAAGAAAATAATTAACAACTAAACACGAGTGGGAGGGCAGCCACAACTCACAAGTAAAATAAATAAATGCAAACCTGTAACTGCCACACCCAAACAAAACAAAAATAAATGAAAAATAAACAAAAGAATGAAAACAAAATTAAATAAGGAAACAATAGCCAAAAGAGCAACAAAATATACCAACACCTGTCTTAAACTAAAATAATCAAATCAAAAAGAGAAGATAACGCAAACAGATCGCTCCTGTCTTCCGCCTGGCATTCCACCAGCGTACAAGCCCGGTTCAGGTGGTCAGCCAGTTGCTTGGAGCGCAGCAAACTGTCGACGGCCGACTCCACGGAACAGAGGCAGACCAGGCAAAATTATGTGTGCCCACACTGGTCGTGGCAGCAACTTGGAAAGGCAAAACAGCTGGCAGGTTCCACTTCAGCTTGATCGGCCACTCCTAATACACAACTGAAAAAGACAGTCATACATCTGCTCAAACTGACTTAGAATACGGGTGTTCCTAAGTACCGGCCAAAAAGCATCTAACTGACACGCCCAGTAGGAGAGGTGGGGAGTCTGTGACCTGGAGACAGCCACCTACACACAAACAGCTGATTACTGCCAGCTGATCATGACAGGAGGGGAGCGCCTCCAGAAGGAAAACTGTACTCACTCATTTAGCAGCAAGTTGACTCACAGATGAAGGGGGAAAATGACCCTAAACGCAGCCCAGCAGACAACACGGCTCGCACGGCTCACTCAGCTCACACCAGGAAGTGAGGAAGCCCAGGGGCCCTAAAAGACACTAAGGGCCAATCCCAATTCTACCCCTTTCCCCTCCCCCTCAGCCCTTGGCCCTACCCCTATCACTCTCCTAACCCTTTTAGAATAAGGCTGAGGGGAAGGGCTATCTTTGCAGCACTATGAATTGGGATACCCCTTGGCCCTTTAAGCCCCGCTGCGCTCCTATCACAACAAAAAATTATGGATATTAGAAATGATAGAAATCATGTTGTTTTTTTCTGGCCAATGTGAAACTCCGCCTACCCCTATTGAGAATAGGGAGCATCGATGCAGACTTCGCTGAAAGGGGTGAAATAGCCCTTCCCCTTACCCCGACCCCTATTCAAAAAGTAGAATTGGGATAGCCCTTAAGCCTTGTGAACGCGCATATCATAGGGGTAGGGGTAAGGGGTAGAATTGGGATTGGCCCTAAAAGACCAGCAAGACTGACTCATTTTGTTTTATTCATTTATTGGTGTTTTCTTTTATTTTTATTGCGCGCTTTTGTATTTTGTAAATATACCATTTTGCATTCAAATCATTTTGCAAGTAAACGTTCCTCACTTGCACTCCTGTGTGTGTGTCCATGCTTTTACTCACCCTCGGCTCCCAGACGAATTTAGAGCTTCTGATCTGGCGTAACAGTCCCTTCATATTTTCATTTTTCTGAGGCAGCTGAATTGCTCAACCTAAATATCAAGGGTACATTTGTGCTACACTTGGTAATGAGCATGATTCCCCCTCAATTATTTCTGTTGTCATAAAAACAAATTAGCACAATGCGATGTACTCTTTCCCACTTATTTCATATGACAGATTACATGACATTAACAGTAGCACATTTACAGCTGTTCATTCAGTTTATTTTTGTGAATCAATTCAAAAATATAACCCTAGTTTTTAAAGACACTCTGTTTGGGAATGAATTTACAAACTAGAAACTGCAAACTGAAACGAGAAAATTCTCGAGGAAATTTTGGCTTTGTGCCTACAACCTGCTGCCGAATCTGTGTGTGTGTGTGTGTGTGTGTGTGTGTGTGTGTGTGTGTGTGTGTGTGTGTGTGTGTGTGTATAAAACTCCTCCATACTCCTCCTGTGAGCTCTGAGGGAGAGGAGCCATGACAGATTCTGCAGCTGCGCTGCTGTTGCCATAGAAACAAGCTCCACTCTCCAGCCATGACAGTGAATCCACAGTTTTTCATGCAGTGTGCAGGGTTGAAGAAATGTCGTTTCTTGGGGACCGAGAGGCGAAGTTGAATTTTTTGTGAGTCACAAGCCTTTCATGGATTTATCCTGAAAATTTCATGTCTGTAGGATCATCCATTCAGCCACAGCGAATGTGGGAAGATGAGTGAAGCTTTGGAATCAGGTGAGAAAATCTGTCTCCAAAATGTATTGAAGCGGATGGAAGAAATTCCTGCACTCTCCTCAAACAAATGCATCTGGAGAGAGAACCTTTTGAGATAGAGACAAAATGACTTGATTGTGATCATCACAACAAAAATCCCTACGTTTTGAGGTATAATTTTTGAAGATTGAGCCAGAAATGTGGCCAGGATGACGAGAGAGAGAAATTCTTTTGGGTTTGAATCGAGAGCCTGCTGCACTCTAATTTAAATATGCACACTCTAATCTCTCCAATACACAACCATTATAAAGTCACAAAAATGGCTGATGCACTCTCTGTACTTTAAGGCTCATAGTTTAAATTTGGTAAAAGATATTGAAATGAGGTTTGCACATCTGCGTAGAGGACAAAAATGCCTACGTTTTGATATATAAATTACGTCTCTACATGAAAGTATGGCGACTCACTGTGGAGTTGTTCGGGGATTAATTTTTTGGTGTCACAGTTTAGATGATAAAGTGGCAAGCATTGGTAACGCAGCACCTAGCAACTGTTGCTAAGTAACATGATGTAATCGAAATGAAAGCCATTCTGTAGCCTTTCAAGTGCAGTTTCTGCAGTGTAATGTTTACATCTCTTCACAAAGGCGTAGAGCAAGATAGGGAGAAGTTAATTTTCTATTAGCTGTGAGATAGAGAGAGAGGCCAGTTGTACACAGACCAAACTACGATATTCAGAGGACATCAACAGCAGTCATGGACATTAATCGAAGAGAACTGCAGCGGGGAATCAGTCAGGAGGTTAAAACCTTCAAACAAAAGTTAACGGGGAGACAATGGAACTTGTTGAAGTCAGGGACTCCAGACTTTGCTTCAACAGTAGTTTTAGCAGAGTTTGTTATGAACGTGATTGACTTATCGTCAAAATATTTTTTTGAGAAGATTGATGGTGAAGTTAGCCTGACAGAGCAGATGGTTAAGGACTCTCTCAGTGCCACACTTCCTGAGAGTTTAGCTCTGTATTTTGATGCTCAGGTAGACTATGCTGACATCTCAAGGAGCCTGATCCAGTCTCTGGCTGAAGAAGTCACAGTACGTGTGAGTTCAGCTCAGTCTGGAGGGGCAGCAGAAAAGCCGACTCTTGGTCAACCTGTCACTCCACCTGAGCGACTGCACAAGGTGCTTCAAGTTGCAGAAGAAATGATGAAGAACATTCTTCAGGAGATGTCACATAGTATTTTTGGAAAAAAAGAAACGCTGAGGAAAAGTGAGGCAGAAGGAGAGACAGGACGGGACTCTGAAGGAGCAACAGACCACTTCAAGTGGTCAAAGCCAAAAGAGATGTTCACTGTCATCTGGGAATTTCTTGAAGAAATTGCCTTTCCTCTTGTCGATGACATCCTTGATCCTGATTGCCAGGAAGTGAAATATAAGCTTGCTCAAGTCAGTAAGAGAGCCTCAGAATTTGCTGATGATATTCTGAGGGATTTCAGGGCTCAAAATGTCTGGAGTAGATCTGGAAATGTGCAGCCAGAACAGAAGTACAGACAGACGCTGAAAGTTGCTGCTGATAGGATCATGAACATTTTGGATTGGGTGTTTTCAATAGTGTATATTTGCCGCATTGTGGTAAAACTGGACACCAGTGACTTCTCACCATTTCAAGACCAGAAGGCATTGCTGACAGTGCTGGAGCATGTTGAATCTGTTCTCACATTCCAAAAGGTTCAAATGCCAAAAGTCAACGTGTTCCCCAACATTTGCTCCATTTTTCAAGAGCACCTCTTTGGTAATACAAAGCCTGATATTGAGGGAAAAGTGAAGCAATATTTTTCAATGAGGGAGTGGTGGCTGAGCACTCACTATAAGAGCTACCGGAGCAAGGTGATGCTCACTTTACATGATGCTCAACAGGTGATCACAGCTTCACCTGAGGGTCCAGAACCTGATCTGAATATACCTATTGAGCCACAGTCACCTGTGGTGATACAGTCATTTTCAATGTACCTGGACCCTCCAGGTACCCTTAAGAAATTGTTGATACCTGTCACCTTGTCATGTGACTCAGTGGAGGTGCAGGCCAAGGCGCTGGTGGATTCGGGAGGTGATGGGAACATCATCTCGGAGAAGCTGGCGCAGAGGCTGGGGGTCGCCTTCGACACGTGTGCTCCAGCCAAACGTCTCAACAATGGTTTGGGAAAACCACTTCCTATCCTCCAGTTTTGTACAGTCCCAGTAACACTACTTTCCCCTGGCAACCATATGGAGAAGATCAGTTTCCATATATTACGTCAGGCCAGACACGAGGTGGTCCTTGGATACAGCTGGCTGGAGCTCCACAACCCTCTCATCTCCTGGACCAGGGGAAGGTTGGTCTCATGGAGCACACACTGCCAAGTCAAGTGTCTCCAGTCCGCGGTCTGTTCTCCATCTCTGCCTATCCATCAGCCTGCCGAGAAGGCCTCTATGCTCTCCTTGGTGCCTCCGGTTTTTCATGACTTGGCTCCTGTATTCAGCAAATCCAGAGCATTTTCGTTACCCCCTCACACATCCTATGACTGTTCCATCGAGCTGGTGAAAGGAGCGACCTTGCCATCTGTGCAGGAGAGATTCTACAGCCTGTCGAGACCCAAGATGGAGGCCATGGAAGTATACATCAAAAACGCACTAAAAGCCGGAATCATCCGACCCTCCTCGTCTCCTCTCGGGGCAGGCTTCTTTTTTGTTGCTAAGAAGGATGGCTCTCTTCGTCCGTGCATCAATTACAGTCAGCTCAACAACATCATGGTCAAGGACAAATACTCGTCCCTTATGGACTCTGATTTGAGTTTGTTCCGTCAAGCCACCATCTTTACCAAGCTGAAATTGCACAATGCGTACCACCTGATTCGCATCCGAGAGGGAGACGAGTGGCTGACGGGGTTCACGACACCGCTGGGGCATTTTGAGTACCTGGTCATGCCCGTCGGCCTCACCAACGCCCCAGCAGTGTTCCAACGTCTAGTTAATGATGTGCTGAGAGACTTCCTAAACGTTTTTGTTGAAAAGTATTATGAGGATGATATTGTGGTGTTCTCTAAATCCAAGGAGGACCATGTCAGCCATGTCCGGCAGGTGCTACAGAGACTCTTGGAGAACCGGTTGTATGTCAAGGCGGAGAAATGTGTATTCTTCTCTGCTTCCACGTCATTCATGGGGCTTGCCATCGAGGACTCGATCCAGGCGGATCCGGCTCAGGTCAAGGCGGTGGTAGACAGAGGCTACAGTCAGGTGGCAATTCCCCTCACCCAACTCACATCCACCAAGTCACACTTCACCCGGTCTGGGGAGGATAGGAGGGGCGTCGCTGGTCTCAAGGAGTGCTTCAGCAGTACCTCCATCGTGAGGCAGGTGATCCCAGCCCAGCAGCTTATCGTGGATGTGGATGCATCTGACTCTGGGTTCGGTTCCGTCCTCTCGCAAAGATCATCTGAGGATCACCTAGAACCACAGTTGCCTATGAAAACAGAGTCACCTGTAGAAACAGAGCTGCCTGAGAAAACAGAGATACTGGTGGAAACAGAGTTTCCAAAGAGCCAATACCCCCTTCAGCAATTGTTGATACCTGTCACCTTGTCATGTGGGTCAGTGGAGGTACAGGCCAAGGCGATAGTGGATTCGGGAGCTACTGTGAGTGTCATTTCGGAGAAGCTGGCACAGATGCTGGGGATCACCACTGACATGTGTTCTCCAATCGGACATGCATACGATCCATCCGGAGTCGGACTTCCTTTACTCAAGTTTTCTATAGGTCCAGTAACACTACTTTCCCCTGGCAACCATAGGGAGAAAATACATTTCTTTATATTACCTGGGTGCACTGATGAGGTGATCCTTGGATATCCATGGCTGTGGCTCCACAACCCTCTCATCTCCTGGACCGGAAAAAAGATGGTTTTATGGGGCACACACTGCCAAAATAACTGTCTCCGGTCCACGGCCTGTTCTCCATCTCTGCCCATCCATCAGTCCATCGAGGAGGCCTATGATCTCTCCCTGGTGCCTCTGGTTTTCCATGACTTGGCTCCTGTATTCAGCAAATCAAGAGCATTGTCGTTACCCCCTCACATGCCATACGACTATTCCATCGAGCTGGTGAAAGGAGCCACCTTGCTATTCGAGAGATTCCACAGCCTCTTGGGCCTCGAGAGGGAGGCCATAAAAGTACACTTCAATGACATACTAAAAGCCGGAATCATCCGACCCTCCTTATCTCCTCTCGGGGCAGGCTTCTTCTTTATTGGTAAGACGGATGACTCTCTTCGTCCGTGCATCGATTACAGTCAGCTCAGCAACATCACGGTCAAGGACGAATACTCGTCCCTTATGGACTTTGATTTCAAGTTGCTGCAGGGAGCCACCATCTTTACCAAGCTGGACTTGCACAATGCGTACCACCTGGTTCGCATCCAAGAGGGAGACGAGTGGCTGACGGGGTTCAAGACACCAGTGGGGCATTTTGAGTACCTGGTCATGCCCTTTGACCTCAGCAACGCCCCGGCAGTGTTCCAACGTCTAGTTAATGATGTGCTGAGAGACTTCCTTAACACTTTTGTTTTTGTGCATCTTGATGAAATTCTGGTGTTCTCTAAATCCAAGGAGGAACATGTCAGCCATGTCCGGCAGGTGCTACAGAGGCTCTTGGAGAACCGATTGTATGTCAAGGCGGAGAAATGTGAATTCTTCTCTGCTTCCACGTCATTCCGGGGATTTTTGATTGCTGAGGGGGGTTTCGTCATCTCGACACCCTCTTCTCTCGCAGAGAGAAACCACAGCGTGTGGGATTGGGGGCTGAGCACTTGGTATGAGAGCTACTGGAGCAAGGTGATGCTCGCTTTACGTGACGCAAAACAGGTGATAACATCTCCTTTCAGAGCTGTTTTCACAGCTCTTTCCACAACTGTGTTTTCACAGGCAACTGTGGAACCACAGTTGCCTGTGAAAACAGAGATACCGGTGGGAACAGAGTTTACTGTGGAACCAGAGTTGCCAGTGGACCCAGAACCACTCATTGAAATGGAACCGCCAGTAGACCCACATTCCTCTGAGAAGCCACAGTCACCTGTGGAACCACAGCTGCCTGTGAAAATAGAGTCACCTGTAGAAACAGAGTTGCCTGAGAAAACGGAGATACCGGTGGAAACAGAGTTTCCTGAGGAACCAGAGCTGCCAGTGGACCCAGAACCACTCATTGAAATGGAACCGCCAGTAGACCCACATTCCTCTGAGAAGCCACAGTCACCTGTGGAACCACAGCTGCCTGTGAAAATAGAGTCACCTGTAGAAACAGAGTTGCCTGAGAAAACGGAGATACCGGTGGAAACAGAGTTTCCTGAGGAACCAGAGCTGCCAGTGGACCCAGAACCACTCATTGAAATGGAACCACCAGTAGACCCACATTCCTCTGAGAAGCCACAGTCACCTGTGGAACCACAGTTGCCTGTGAAAATAGAGTCACCTGTAGAAACAGAGTTGCCTGAGAAAACGGAGATACCGGTGGAAACAGAGTTTCCTGAGGAACCAGAGTTGCCAGTGGACCCGGAACCACTCATTGAAACGGAACTGCCAGTGGACCCACATTCCTCTGAGAAGCCAGGGTCGCCTGTGCCTCAGTCCCAAACAGAGGTTGAGGTGGCTGATCCTGCTGAGGCTGTTGGTCACACACAGGAAGAAACAGAAAAAGAGAAAGTTTCCAAAGCACAGCTTCATCACATGCTGTCCAAGCTGATATCACGCATCTTTAAAAAGGCTAATCTGGACCGTCTTGAAAATTATAGTCATAAAACTATTGACTGGCTGCTGCAGGAAGTTTGGCCTGAAGTCAAGGCTGCACAGATTTCTGTCACACCTGAAAAAGTTAAAAAGATGGACAAGCACATTTTCAAGGCACTCTGCAAAAACTGGGGTTCACGCGACATTGTTATCATTGTGATGACATTGCAAGAAAAAGAGGTCACTGAATACATCACCTCTTTTGTGATTGCAAGTATCACAGCCCCAAAAAAGAGCCCTAATGTCTTCAGCAGGATGTTCTCTGCTCTGAGGAAGACCATCTCCCGGCCTTTCAATCATAAAACCGTTGACAACTGAATGAGACTTTCAGGTCATGTAGCCATGAGGCAGACAGCTCGACTCTAGAGCTCCCTGGTCTTCAAGAAGAAAAAAACAAAAACATTGACCATCCATCCATCCATCCATCCATCTTCTACCGCTTATCCGGGGCCGGGTCGCGGGGGCAGCAGTCTCAGCAGGGATGCCCAGACTTCCCTGTCCCCAGACACTTCCTCCAGCTCCTCTGGGAGGATCCCAAGGCGTTCCCAGGCCAGCCGAGAGACATAGTCTCTCCAGCGTGTCCTGGGTCTTCCCCGGGGTCTCCTCCCAGTGGGAAATGCCCGGAACACCTCCCTAGGGAGGCGTCCAGGAGGCATCCTAAACAGATGTCCGAGCCACCTCAGCTGGTTCCTCTCGATGTGGAGGAGTAGCGGCTCTACTCCGAGCTCCTCCCTGGTGACTGAGCTCCTCACCCTATCTCTAAGGGAGCGCCCAGCCACCCTACGGAGGAAGCTCATTTCGGCCGCTTGTATCCGGGATCTTGTCCTTTCGGTCATGACCCAAAGCTCATGACCATAGGTGAGGGTGGGAACGTAGATTGACCGGTAAATCGAGAGCTTCGCCTTTCGGCTCAGCTCCTTCTTCACCACAACGGACCGATACGACTGCATCACTGCACCGATCCGCCTGTCAATCTCACGCTCCATCCGTCCCCCACTCGTGAACAAGACCCCAAGATACTTGAACTCCTCCACTTGGGCTAGGGTCTCTCCACCAACCTGGAGGGGGCAAGCCACCTTCCTCCGGTCGAGGACCATGGCCTCGGATTTGGAGGTGCTGATCCTCATCCCTGCCGCTTCACACTCGGCTGCGAACCGCCCCAGTGCATGCTGTAGGTCCGGGTTCGATGAAGCCAACAGGACAACATCATCTGCAAAAAGCAGAGATGAAATCCTGTGGTTCCCGAACCGGACCCCCTCCGGCCCCTGGCTGCACCTAGAAATTCTGTCCATGAAGATTATGAACAGAACCGGTGACAAAGGGCAGCCCTGCCGGAGTCCAACATGCACCGGGAACAGGTCCGACTTACCGCCGGCAATGCGGACCACACTCCTGCTCCGGTCATACAAAGACCGGACGGCCCTTAACAAGGGGCCCCGGACTCCGTATTCCCGGAGCACCCCCCACAAGACACCACGAGGGACATGGTCGAATGCCTTCTCCAAATCCACAAAACACATGTGAACTGGTTGGGCAAACTCCCACAAACCCTCGAGCAACCTATGGAGGGTATAGAGCTGGTCCACTGTTCCACGACCAGGACGAAAACCGCATTGTTCCTCCTGGATCCGAGGTTCGACTATCGGTCGGATCCTCCTCTCCAGTACCCTGGAATAGACTTTCCCGGGGAGGCTGAGGAGTGTAATCCCCCTATAGTTGGAGCACACCCTCCGGTCCCCCTTTTTAAACAGGGGGACCACCACCCCGGTCTGCCAATCCAGAGGCACCGTCCCTGACCGCCACGCGATGTTGCAGAGACGTGTCAACCAAGACAGTCCCTGCACATCCAGAGACTTAAGGTACTCAGGCCGAATCTCGTCCACCCCCGGTGCCTTGCCACCGAGGAGCTTGCCAACCACCTCAGTGACTTCAGCTTGGGTGATGGACGAGTCCACCTCTGAGACCTCAGCCTCTGCTTCCTCCACGGAAGACATGGCGGCGGGATTGAGGAGGTCCTCAAAGTATTCCTTCCACCGTCCAACAATATCCCCAGTTGAGGTCAGCAGCTCCCCACCTCCACTGTAAACAGTGTTGGCGGAGACCTGCTTTCCCCTCCTGAGGCGCCGGACGGTTTGCCAGAATTTCTTCGAGGCCGACCGATAGTCCTCCTCCATGGCCTCCCCGAACTCCTCCCAGACCCGAGTTTTTGCCTCCACAACTGCTCGGGCTGCAATTCGCTTGGCCTGCCGGTACCCGTCAGCTGCTTCGGGAGTCCCATGAGCCAGCAAGGCTCGATAGGACTCCTTCTTCAGCTTGACGGCAGCCCTTACTTCCGGTGTCCACCACCGGGTTCGGGGGTTGCCGCCATGACAGGCACCGGAGACCTTACGACCACAGCTCTGAGCAGCTGCTTCGACAATGGAGGTGGAGAACATGGTCCACTCGGACTCAATGTCCCCAGCCTCCCTCGGGACATGAGAGAAGCTCTCCCGGAGGTGGGAGTTGAAAGCCATGCTGACAGAGGGTTCCGCCAGACGTTCCCAGCAGACCCTCACAACACGTTTGGGTCTGCCAAGTCTGTCCGGTTTCCTCCTCCGCCAGCGAATCCAACTCACCACCAGGTGGTGATCGGTCGACAGCTCTGCCCCTCTCTTCACCCGAGTGTCCAAAACACGCGGCCGGAGGTCAGATGACACGACAACAAAGTCGATCATCGACCTCCGACCTAGGGTGTCCTGGTGCCAAGTGCACTTATGGACACCCCTGTGCTCGAACATGGTGTTCGTTATGGACAAACTGTGACTTGCACAGAAGTCCAATAACAGAACACCACTCGGGTTCAGATCGGGGAGGCCGTGCGATCCAATCACCCCCTTCCAGGTCTCACTGTCGCTGCCCACGTGGGCGTTGAAGTCCCCCAGTAGAACAATGGAGTCCCCAGTCGGAGCACTGTCCAGCACCCCTCCCAGGGACTCCAAGAAGGCCAGGTACTCTGCACTGCTGTTCGGCCCGTAAGCCGAGACAACAGTGAGGCACCTATCCCCAACCCGAAGGCGCAGGGATGCAACCCTCTCGTTCACTGGGGTGAACTCCAACACATGGCGGCTGAGCTGTGGGGCTATAAGCAAACCCACACCAGCCCGCCGCCTCTCACCGCGGGCAACGCCAGAGAAGTGGAGAGTCCAGCCCTTCTCGAGAGGTTGGGTTCCAGAGCCCAGGCTATGTGTGGAGGTGAGCCCGACTATATCTAGCCGGTACCTCTCAACCTCCCTCACAAGCTCAGGCTCCTTCCCCGCCAACGAGGTGACATTCCATGTCCCTAGAGCCAGTCTCTGTGTCTGGGGATCGGGTCGCCGGGCACCCTGCCGTCGGCTGCCACCCAATCCACACTGCACCCGGCCCCTACGGTTCCCTCGGTGGGTGGTGAGCCCACCAGAGGTCAGGCCCACGTTGTCCCTTCGGGCTGAGCCCGGCTGGGCCCCGTGGGCAAAGACCCGGCCACCAGGCGCTCGCTTACGAGCCCCAACCCCAGGCCTGGCTCCAGGGTGGGGCCCCGGCTGCGCCATACCGGGCGACGTAACGACCTTTGTTCTTTTCCTAATCATAGGGGGTTTTGAACTGCTCTCAGTCTGGCCCGTCACCCAGGACCTGTTTGCCATGGGAGACCCTACTAGGGGGCATAAAGCCCCCCGGCATCATAGCTCCTGGGATCATGTGGGCTCTCAAACTCCACCACCACGTTGAGGTGGCAGTTCTAGGGGGAGAAAAAAAAAACATTGACATTTATTCAATTTAGATTTATATAGTGCCAAATACAAAACAGCAATTTCTCAGCACTTTTACAGAGAAACCCAACACATGAGCAAACATGGGGAAAGGAAGACTCCCATTTAAAAAGAAGAAATGTTTGCAGAACCAGGCTCAGTGGTGGCGGCGTTCTGCTGTTTCGGCTGTGAGTTGAAAGGAGAGAAATGAAGAGGACAGACTGTCATGGTTCAGACTCAGAGACTCAGGCACGGACAGAGACACAGCAGAACAGGTGTACTTCAAACAATTTTATTTACAGAAAAAACCAGCACAGAAACCAAACCAATCCAGTTATTCCAAAAATTCACAGAGGAGCATCTTAAGAACAGAAATAGCAATCCAAGCCTAACTGAAGGCTTATGTTTAAGACCATAAACAAGGACTGTGCAGAAACCTAACCCGCCAAAAGCAAACCAGGACTGAAGGGAACCAAGGATCTTACCACTGAACCAAAAACCCACCACGACAATCCAGTGAGGGACACAGCTTGCCGAGGAGGAAGCATAAAGGTGGTGGGATAGTGGATGCTCAGCCAGTGAAGAGATTGGATGGAAATGCTGATGCAGCAGCCCAGAGGGGTGAGGTCCGAGGGACTTTTCCAGCAGAGTCAGAGCAAAGCAGAGGAGGCTCAGGGGCGTCATCCAGGACAGGGTGCAGCAGGGTGGTTCCTGAAAGTCGCAGAGGACGAGCTGTTTAGAGCAGAGTGGAGAACAGCACAGCAGAGTGCATCAGACAGCAGCAGAGCAACACAGGTACTACTGACTGTTGGTCGTATTACGGTCCGACGCTGCACTGTGGTCTGAGACAGCTTTATAGGGTGATGAATTGTTTGGTGAAGACCCCACTGCAGGTGAATGCACTCAGGTAATCAGCTGCTTCCCTGTATCAGTCCACACCCCACTCACCAGAAACATATGCCCACCCACAGAAAAGGAAAGGAGGGGAGAAAACAAAAGCAAGGACTGCCACTAGCTGAAGCTAGAGGTAAGGGGCATGATGGACAGATTCTCTGAACCAGCTTAGCATTGCTCCACTCGTGTGTGTGTGTTGTGATACCCTTCATCTCAGGGTATGTGTGTTGCAACTTTGAGTCATTAGTTTATTGCTTGGTGGCGTAATGATTGATTAAGGCTGTATTGATTTCATGGTAATTTAGAAGGGGCACAGGGCATGACAGTACCTCTCTCCAAAGGTACATCTACTTGCACACCATGGGGCAATCATCCCAGGCAGAGGAGAGGGGCAGACATGACAGGCTCAAACAGGACACGGACTCTACAGAAGACGGGGAATCGGAACTGGGGACACAGACTCTGCAGCGGACGGGGAATCGGAAGTGGGGACACAGAATCTGCAGGGGACAGGGGGAATCGGTACTTTGGACGCAGACTCAGCAGGGGACGGCGGGAATTGGAACTGCGGACACAGATTCGGCAGGGGACAGGGGGAATTGGAACTGCGGACACAGACTCGGCAGGGGATGGGGGAATCTGAACTTCTGACACAGACTCAGCAGGGGATGGGCGGAATCGGCACTGCGGACACAGACTCGGCAGGGGACGGGGTGGAAGGGAACTGGGGACATAGACTCGAGAGGGGACGGGGGGACAGAACTGCGCCCAGCAGAAAGCTGACGGGGAATTGGAACTGGGAATATACACTTGGCAGGGAACAGGGGAATCGGACCTGCGAACACTGACTCGGCAGGGAACGGGGGGTGTAGCTACACCGGTCCAAAGCAATGGTGACGCTTCATACTGATGTCTTTTGCAAGTTTATTCGATCTCTCTTCCTCGCCATAGACACCGTGAAAACTACAAAAAAAATAAAACAAAACATATTTACAAAACATCGATTTCGTCAAGTCTCTCACAACTTCCGGCATTTAAAGCTACAAACAATCGTGAAATGACAGGAAACCATTTTAAAAACACACACAACAACATATGAAAGCATAAAGTGCAAGTTACCGTGTGCGCCTCCTTGACCGTGTAGAATGTTGCAGTTTTGCAGCCGTGCATGCTTACTTTCAGATCAAGTTGGCGTTCGGCTGAGCAGCCAACTCGGCGTTCTCCGCCATGCAGCCTCTGCCACTGACGCTGTGCATATGACCTCTGACTCGGGTCATGTGACTCGGACTATAGTAAATCAAATTGTTTAAACTTACTTTACATAGAAAAAATGTACTCTTTATTCAACTAACATTTTATAAAGGTAATATATCTTAAAATCACTTTTTAATAAACCATGAATTAAAACAATGAAATTAAGACAATAGAAAACACACTCATTCAATGATAGAAAAAATGTACTATAGACAGTTACAGAGGGAATCGGAACTGCACCCAGTAGAAATCGGACGAGGAATCAGAACTGGGAACACAGACTTGGCAGCTGACGGGGGAATCGGAACTTTGGACACAGAATCTACAGCGGACGGGGGAAATCGGAACTGTGCCCAGCCGAAACAGGAACAGGGGGACGGACCTGCGTTCAGCCCAGCAGAAACTGGAACGGGAGGACAGAACTGCGCCCAGCCCAGCAAAAACGGGAACAGGGAATCAGAACTGGGGAGACAAACTCAGCAGGGGACGGGGGGACAGAACAGCACCCAGCAGAAAGTCGACGGGGAATCGGAACTGGGAACACAGACTCGGCAGGGGACGGGTGGAATCGGAACTGGGGAGACGGACGGGGGTAGTCAGAGTCTTAATGTTTTAAGTCTGGAAAAAAAAAAACAAAATAAATCACAAATTCACAATATATGTAGGAGTCATATTGTGTGTGTATGTGTGACTGGGTGTTTAAGGTTTCTATGGTGATGTAATGCATGTGGTAATGGCCGTGATTGACAGGTAGCTTTCAAAAGGGCGTTTTACCTGCAGTCAGCAGGAGAGAGGAGAACGGGTGCCACAACTTTTGTTGACCGCTTGTTACTTGTTTACTTGTACATTTGTTTGTTAGTTGCAGTCGCATGTTTATTGCGGTAGCCACATACCCGCATGTCCGTGTGCCATCCCATGTCAGTGTACATGCCGCTCACCTGGTGCAGCCACAGTGTTTGTGCAAGCAGCAATTGTTGCATTTCCATGGGGGCGTGTCCATGATGGCTGCCTAGAGGTGAACACGCTTGCTTTTCCTCCTGCACGTGTAGCCCAGGTTTTAAAATGCCTTTTTGGTAAAATTTATTTCATTTTTAAATAAACAATTCATTTGAATGGCCTTAGGAATTCTTTAAAAAGAGAGAGTTCATTTTATATTGAAATGCATACATATTAAAAGTGTTTAACACAAGAGGAAAAAAGAAGCAAGATTATTTATGGCCAGTGTTATTCTGTGTGTGGTTATAGAGAAAAGCACTGAGAAATGACCTCGATGGCTAAGCCAATCACTGAATCCCGTCAGCCTCAAGTGACTCCTGTAGTTCCGCCTCTGGGACGCTACTTCCTGTTAGCCCCTCTTCCTAGTTGTTTCATGTGCTGTTTTGATCCCGGTTCTGATAAAATTCATGGCAATCCATCGGGTAAGATACAAAAATAATCTTTTAAATGGACTTCTGTCAAATCTTGATGATGTTAGATAGCTGTTGACTGCTGTATTATTGCGTTTGGACTTTATAGAGCCGCGTGAGAAACGGATGATTTTCGCCGATCTGGCGAGGTGAAAGGCAGTAGAGTCCATGCATATGTTGACAAAGCGGTGAGTTAAGGCGCTCTTTTGCCTGTTCAGTTAATTGTTAAGTGTGTGACACTCATGTTTGACCAGTTTGGGTGATGACAAAGCAGTTGGTGTTGTGTTAACTGGTACAGATAGCCAGAAAAAACATGCTAACGGCGCTAGCCGCCTAAAACAGTTTAAATATGCTAACAGCCTATTAGTGTGAGTGTGGCCACTTAGCTGGCATGATTGTTAAGGGTTGTATGCAAATTACTGTGTCATTTGTTTTTTGTTGTTGGGAAAAAATCATTTGTGAGATCATTTAATTGATGTGTAGTTTATTTTCATGATGATT
Source organism: Salarias fasciatus (assembly GCF_902148845.1). Taxonomy (NCBI): domain Eukaryota; kingdom Metazoa; phylum Chordata; class Actinopteri; order Blenniiformes; family Blenniidae; genus Salarias; species Salarias fasciatus. The sequence continues at coordinate 32,119,897 of NC_043755.1, read as the reverse complement.
GAAGGGGTAAATATTTAGTGCATTCTCTCTCTGTTACCGGTGCAGAGAGAGATAACTAAGCACGCTCAGCCTTAATGCCTCTAGGTTGCCATGGATGTTTACTACACTTAATGCACTTTCTACTATTAAAGTAGCTCTCCAAAATGTTTTCTGTTGGTTGAATATGAATTATTAAATGTAATTGCAGTGTTTTTTGAGTACTTGAACTTAATTACAATGTGCACTTGAAATGTATTTATGGTTTCACAACTGTAAATGATTCCTTGAACTAAAGATAGATTTTTGTTGTACAACTTACCAATTGAGAACATGATTTTGATTAATTAATGCAATTGAGTGTGATTAATTGATAAGAGATGAGAATTTATGGAAGTAATATGATCTAAATAGTGTGTGAATGTAATATTTGGATCTCATCTGACCTGCCCATATAGGCCAGGTTTTTTGTGAGGATATCTTTCAGAGAGATCAGTTTCATCACACCATCCACTGGAACGGTTCCAGCTGAGGCTGGGTTGGATCATCCAGACATCAGGATCAGAGATTCCGAGATCCCTAGAATCCCAGCAGGAGCTGGGTGGCGAGCCAAGTTGAACTACTGGAGAAGGATTTCCTGGACTCTCCCCCCCCCCCACCCCCCCACCCCCCCACCCCATTCTCATGGATTGTGTGGTAGGACAAAAGGAACACTAGGGCCCCCAACATTAACTTTGAGAACAGAGGGTTTTGATTTCTGCCGGCATTTATTTGAGTTTGTTATTTTCCTTGAATGTTTTATATGACTGTTGCATAAATTTCATTGTGTGTTCAATTCTTAATAATAAGTGATCACTAAACTCAAATCCATCGTCGTTTGTGTGTCTTGGGTACTTAAACATATAGGGCTCTTCCAAATTTAGGTCTTCTGTTATTGGTCCAGTTATCATTGCTCATTATTTACCTGTGCTCTGTTATTACATAGTAACAAGGGTTACACACGCTACAATCAATGATGAGATAGTCCATATATTTTTGACTGGATGGAAACTGAATGAGCTGACAAACTGATAACTTCCAATTCTGGCTGCTTGGGAAGACTTTGAAGCTGCACACGCCACGTGTGACCAAGGTAAACCAGTCAGCTGCTGCAGAGACGGAGGCCACAATGGCGTCTACTGAGACACTGACGGTGCTCATTGAAAAAACACTTGAGAAACATTTTGCTAAGGCCGAGGCAGCTTCAAAAGAAGGATTCACTCACTTGGAGCAACGTTTGGATGCACTTCGAAGTGATTTCTTATCACTTAAAGAAGAAACGAAGGCACTAAAGGAGGCCCACACAAACCTAACAGAGCGCACCGCTGGTGTGGAGCAAGCACACACAGCCTTATCCAAAACAATGAAAGCTGTGGAGACAAAGCTTGCCGAACAGGAAGACCGTAGCAGACAAAACAACATCATTGTGCATGGCCTCGGTGAGGCGAAAGAGGGTTCAAAAGCTTTGCAATACATCACGGCTCAGTTACCGTTGTGGTTTCCTGCACTGAAAGAAGTGCCACCAGAGATTATGAAAGTGCATCGCATTGGACCTCCCCGGAGCAACACTACAGCAAAACCGAGGGTCATGATCTTCATGTGCCTGAGGTACACGGATAGAGTAAGGATTCTCAAAGCTGGGAGAGACTCGCCGCTCGTTGTCGGGAAGAAGGAGGTCTGCTTCTCTGCTGACTACAGCGTGGCAACACGGATCCGACGTAAATCCTGCTATCCGGTCATGTAGAAGGCTCGTCGTGCTGGGTTCCAGGCATTCTTGCTTTACCAGGCAACAATAAAAGTGTCCAAGGGCCATTAGCACAACTTTTTTGTGGATCCTACCAAGTTGGAGGAGTTCCTTGGGAGTTGTGGGAAAGTGGAGTCGTCTCCACTGGAGAGACGTTGGTGAGTGCGGACTCTTTCGGAGAATGCGAGTCATGGTGATATAAGAAGCTATAGTGTCGGCTTTTCGAAAGTTCCTTTTCATGCACTGTGACTAATTGATGTGCCGGGATCTTCAAGTACAAGATAATGAAGCAAATTAAACTTTTGTTTTGGTTCCGTGCTGCGGGTCACGTGATGGCGTCTCAAACGCTGTTGATTGGGTGAGTGTTACGCAATGACGCTGGTGAGTGTGACGCAATGATGCTGCACGGACACAGAGAAACAATAAGTGGAGGACAATAAAGGGACTATATTATGGAGGACTAAAATGTTTCTGTTTTGCAGGTGTGAATGGAGAAATCTATTGCACTAATTTAAAATGAATTCTGTTTTTGGGGGTGTGAATGGAAGGAGTGAATGGGTGTGGGTGAGCTTTTCGTTTGTTCAGGAGCCTAGATTATATAAATGTGAATTCAGAAATTTCTGCTCAGTGGTTCGACTAATAAAAGCGATAGTAATGCGAAACCATTAATTATTAAGAATGTCATTGGCAACATTACCTAAGAAGGGGTTAAGATTAACAAATTTAAATGTTTGTAGCCTTAGATATAAGATAACTGACATCTCAAATATTTTATCAGAAGGTAACTTACATTTACTGGGGATTACTGAGACACATTTAGATTCCTCATTTGAAGACACCTCACTAAATATTCAAGGGTACAGCATTTACAGGATCGACAGAAATGCAATGGTGGGCGGTGTGGCTATTTACATACAGGACCATATTTCAGTCAAAATCAGAATGGATTTAATGTTGTTTAACATTGAAGTATTATGGCTTCAAATTCAAATTTCACTTTTAAAGCCGGTTCTTGTTTGCTGCTGCTATTGTCCACCCAGTACAAATTCTGCGTACCTGGATGAATTATGTGTAATGATCGATAATGTGTGTGATAGTCAAAACAAAATATATATTATGGGTGACCTTAATATAGATTGGAATTCAGTTCAATGCCCCCTGAGGAATAAGCTTTGCTCAATCGCTGAAACATGTGGCTTAACACAATTAGTGACGAAATCGACTCAAATTAGTCATAGAAGTGATGGGTCAAAAAGCTCGACATTAATTGATCATATCTTTACAGGCTGAGGCAGAAAGCTCAGGTGGGGCCCATAGCCTCAGGCCGTACAGGTGTGGGCTACTTCCCGGCAACCAGGGCAGATAAGGCCCAGGGGAAAGAGCGACAGCGCCTCATTCAGGAGGAGGTGTGGGCAGGCGTGGAGGAAGAACGAACCAGCAGGATGGTGGGAATGGGGCAACAAGGAGCGTGGACTAGGTGGGAGAATGTTCTGCAACGGAAGGTCACCTGGGCCAACCTCTGGAGAGCAGACGTTCATAACATCCGATTCTTAGTCCAGGCTGGGCTGTGTATGATGTCCTACCGAGCCCAAGCAACCTCCATGTCTGAGGAAAAACAGAAGCACCATCCTGTCCTCAGTGTCCTGGACGAGGATCCCTGGAACACCTCCTCAGCGCTGCCCAAAAGCGCTAGGGGAAGGACACTACCGCTGGCGCCACGACCAGGTCCTTAAAGGAATACTCCACCCAAAAAACGATTTGGCCTCATTTTCTACTCCCTCGTGCTGAGAAACACTCTGGAGCAGTTTTTTGATGTTTCAAATGCAGTTGGAGATGTTTGGGGATTTTCGTTGTCAACAAACAGGGACCGACAGAGCCCGACAGAAAAAACCGTCCATAAAGTCCACAAAACGTGCCCATTTTCCTTCATACTGCTCGTCCGCTGTAATCCAAGTGTCCTGAGCGCGATACGTCCATAATTAATTCTTAACGAGGTCATTTAGTATATTTTAAGAGCCTAAACAGTGCGCTCTCATACTGCTCCAGTGTATGTCTGCGCGCGCACCCTGAACTACGGAAGCCGCGGCAGACCAAGCCAGACGCTTGTGCCCTTTCAGCAGGACACTGAATTCAAAGCTGAAATACTTAAAGGTGCATTAAGGAGTTTTACAACCTTAAAAATACTTATTTTCCACCATAAATATGTTACACATTTTTAATGATGTGTACAATGTGCCCCGACATATTCATTACCAGTACCTCTAACAGTGTTAAATTGTCACTTGAAAGTTGCAGTGCCGGTCCGGCACCAGCATTTTTTTGGGGAGAATTTGAAAGGAATGACGTAATGCGTGCTCCGGCTGGTTAGGTTTCGATTTGTCCGCCATTACTCCGCCAGATGCTTAGTGAGCAACAACTGAGCAGGAGCTTCCAGAAAGTCAGAACAGACTGGCTTCTAGCACTGCCACAGCTCCACACAGACTCCACCAGGTAGAAGAAACTTAAATCTTACTTGAGCGCTTCTAAACGAGCGAAGACAGAGTTCTTCTCTTCCGTGCACGGGATCCACAGGGACGAGTTTTTCACTAAGCTGCATTATGCCCAAGGCCTGCAGGGGGCGCTGTTTCACATAAAACGTGCAAACTCCTCAATGCACCTTTAAACTAAATGATTACTTACAAGTATACTTGTTGGGACTAAATTGGCACCTTTTAAGTATACTTAAAGTACACTTAAAAGTATACTTGCATATACTTTTAAGTATACTTCAAGTATACTTAAAAGTATATGCAGGTATACTTTTAAGTAAACTTCCAGGTTCCTTCAAATGTACAGTTAAGTATACTTTTAAGTATACTTAAAAGTTAGTTGTAAGGTTACTTGTAAGTACACACAAGTTTACTTCAAAGTAACATTTGAAGTATATTGTAAGCATCATTTTAGGTGAGGAATTTACTAAAAACACATAAGTACACTGGTAATAAAACAGTGGGAATTTATTATTAATTTCATTTCTTCATTTTATTGTTTGGAATATAATAAAATCTTAATATAATACAGTAAATGATTTATGCTCCCCGAGCCACATTAAAAATCACAAAAGCAACAGAACATGACAACAGTGAAACAAAGAGCAAATATGCAGAATACAATGTCCACATGTAATTACAAACGAATGAACTTCTAAACTAAAGGCAGTGGTGGTCGAAGTCAAACAGTCAGAGTTTGTTCCTTGAGTAAAAGTACCGATTCCACTGGAGAAATATTACTCCAATACAAGAACACATGTTAAAAATACTAACTTGTGCACATATATGGCAACAGAACAGGGATAAACAATTTTCCTTGTGGATCAGGCCCACTGACAGCGCCACTTGCTGCGCCTAACAAGGCCTTTAAAGGAGAGAAAATGCAGCTAATTTTGCACTTTTAACTTTGGAGCCATTCCATTAATACATACATACATGTCTATCTGGGGAAAATAGTCTGCAGGGGTGTGCGTAGAACGTGATTGTCGTTATTCCATCTTCGATCCTTGTTTTAGGTTGAAGTTTTCATTGTTGCATTTCTTTCGTAGAATACGTCTGACATCTTGAACTTTCATATTTGGATATTTGGACAAGGCGTGGTCTGTGAGAAAAGCACACACACACACACACACACACACACACACACACACACACACACACACACAAATATTGTCAGAAAAACAAAATACATTTTAACTATGAAGTCTAATGTTTCAGTAAAACATTTCAAATAATGCAAAAAAAGAAACAAAATCTCAAATATGCGGTGCTGTGAGGAAGCTGGAAGCCTTCCCTCACTAATCAGGTGTATTCTGCCACCCACATTCTGTTATGTACATTTTCATTTAGTTTCTGTCTTCACACATTTATTTAGGTGTTCATTTAGGTTTATACATTGCATTTCTTTTACAGATGGTTTTGTGTTAACTGAAGATCGGATCCTTATTTAGTTTTCACATCCATTTGTTTGTTTTGACTTCTCACCAGTTCTCTATCTTTGAGGTGATTGGCTGGGGGAAATGGCATGGAGGCGCGCCCATGTGAGTGCAGGCCAGCTGCACATCATCACCCTGATTGGACTGACCCAAGTGGAGCCCAAGAGAGGGGAGGTTTCACTTGGGGATCTGCAATGTATGATTTTAAGGGAACTTAAATGTATTTCTTAAGAAGAAGAAGATAGGACTATTTGTTGTTGTACAGAGTGAGTGTTGAATGATGCAAATAGAATACTTAATTGTAAATACCACTAATTCAGTAACTGATGTAATTGAGCATGGTCCTCTGCATTTTGGTTGGGTGGTTTAGTCCCGGGTTTGCACACACACACACACACACACACCTGGGTTGCCTGTTGTTTGAGGAGGGGAGATGCTGCCACTGTGTCCTGGTGTACAGAATAAATGGGAGAGCTCTGCAAGACTCTGGGCTGTTCATTCCTTGTTCTTGGATGTGCTGGCCATCCTGGGCCCGTAGGAGCCGTCACGACGGCTGAAAATCTTACAGGAGCCTGCAGCACAAATGGTCTTGTGTTGTGTTTGATGTCAAAATAAAGCTTTTACCGCTCAAAAAGTTACTCAAAGCTACTAGTAGGTACTTTGAAATATAAACCTGAAAAACAACAACTCCACGTCATTACTCTTCTATGGGTCAACAAATCTTCAAAGATCATGTAGGATGTGATTGTCGCCCATCATTAACAGTTACTTCAAAAAGAATGTAACAGAGTACTACTTGCTACTGGTCGTCTGTAGAATTTATTTTACAATTAAAAACATGTAAACTCACCAATGATGGCGTCAACCTTTTGACAATCAAGTTGTGGTCTGGACTCCACTTCCTTGTGTGCTCCAGACTGCCTTCCTGTTAAGCTCGAGTGAGCCAGTGTTTCCCTCCGAAACACCAGTACTGCCAGGTCTCCAATAGAAATGGTGCGTTGCTGGTCCGCAGTGTTGAACTTCTTCCTGCTTTCTTGGACAGATGAATCAGGCAGGAGAGAGACCTGAAAAACAAGTTATTGCAATTTATTTTAATAATGCTTTACACTTGCAGTGTGCTTTAAAAGCTGTATATATAGGTTACACTTTGTTTTCAATTCCAACACTGAACTAAATCATTAATTCAATGGCATGCTATTATAATACACACACAGCATCAGAGTGATCAGGTCTGTAGTTTTGCCCTTCAACACAAATGGCAACGTGTCTATCATGTGTCTATCATGTGACGGAGCGCCGTTATTGGCTGCCTGGGCGTCTTAAAAACCCATGCAATTTCGTTGCACTTGTAACTTCGGTAACTTGTTGCGATGACAATAAAGACAATTCTGATTCTGATTCTAAAAAATAGATAAATAAGAAAAAAAATGAGCAAAGATCCACCTCCAACATCAATGCTTACGTTTACCACTATGTCCCTGATCCAACGCACGTGAACAACAAACAGTAAATGCACCATCTCTGTCAAAGCTTATCCCAGATGCCAAAGAACAGTAATAAAAAGCAAAGGAGAAAGAGAGGAGGGGTGGTGTTTGTTGGTGAGATAGCTCGATCTCGGTGGGCTGGAAAAAACTATATGGTGCTGGAACGTATTTACAGCTGCCACTACCCTGGAGTGTCGGCCAGAACACTGCTTTACGGCCAGGATGAATATTCAGATGGAACTTGGGACACCGATCAGGACTGAGGTCAATGATGAGGCAGACTGAAGTTTAAGTCTTTGTATTAAAGGTTTGTTTGGTTCAGGTTTAGGTTTGGTTTTCTGCAAATTACAAACAAGGTGCACTCAGTACCCATACATGCAGTATAACAGTAACAAAATCACCAGCTGAAGTATATCTTAACAATGCACACATATCTCTAACACACACATTTATACACATCTACAAAGCAATAAACACAGGCCTGCACAGACCCTAGCATGTAGCATTAACTTAGCTCGGGTTACCAGCATCCAGACTCAGGCTGCTAAACTAGATAACTATCCCACAGCAAACTGACTCTATAAGGCACAAACAACACCCCCAGAAGTCTCCAACTTACTTCTTATGTACACAAACCCTTCTTGGTCAGTCCTTAGGTGTAATAGCAGCAGGCAAAGATTAGCTTCACAGAGCATATTTTCCTCCAAGTTCTTCTTCTCCCCACAGCTACACCTATACTAGGTTGGAGTGCCCTCTAGTGGACAACTGAGCTATGACCCTGAATAGCAGAACCATACAAACATTACACATCAATAGGGCCTTTCGAACAGTGTTCATTGGAAATAAAAAGTACTCTTTATTTTCTATTTTCTCCTCAATCTTGATGTCTGACCAAAAGCATAGCTCTGAAGAGAAAATTCACAGTAACACATGATTTGCATGGACCCAATAGAAAACCACAGTTTTAAAATAATACACAAAGATTTGTTGATAAAGCAAGGGTGTAGCTATGGATTTTTTTTTCTTAGATCAGTGGAGCTTTTCTAGACATGGAAGTGTAAAATGATAATAATGGGCCGAACACTATTACCAGCTACATACAAAAAACATTATACCCTGACACACAAACATTTTTAGGTGCATTGCTTTTACTAACAAGAAATAAAAACATGATTCGTCGGAAGGGGCTATTCCTCTTAAAACAAAATCTAAACAACTAAGGGCATGTTGCTATTGTGAGATAATGGTGGTTTATGCATGGTCAGCAATAAGGTTGTTTTTTAAATAGGAAACTTACTAACAATCTGGCAATATATTGTGTGTAAATCCCCCTCAAACGGTGAATGTAAAATAAAATCAAATATTGTGAAGAAATCTAAATGACCATGTCATCAGACTCCACTTGAGCGGCAGATGGAAGAACTGACAAGTGTTGAGTTGTTGTACTGGCTTTTGAGGGACAGCATATGGATGACAACTGCTCACTGATGTCCTTCAACTGTTGTACAACTTTTGGAAGCTCTGTGAAATGAAGCAAGACATAATTAATTCTACAAACTGCATATGACGCATAACTATTGATTTTCCAGAGTAAGCGCTAATACAGTCGTACGGGAGTTTTCCTATCTAAGCAAACATTCTTCACATTCTGTGGGTGATGAGGCAGACGACAGATGGACAAAGAGACGGCATCCAGTGGACCCTCTGGACCCAGCTGGACGACCTGGACTTTGCTGATGATCTTGCTCTGCTCTCCCACAATCAACAACAGATGCAGAACAAGACCGCAAGACTCCAATGCCTCCCAAGTCGGCCTCCACATCCACCCCAACAAGATCAAGATCCTGAAAATCAACACCTCCAGCTGAGAAGCTGTGAAGTTGGGAGAAAGCAACCTGGATGAGGTCGAGACTTTCACTTACATTGGGAGCGTTATTAACCAGCAGGGAGGAACAGATACAGATGTTAAGACCCACATCGGGAAGGCAAGAACAACGTTCATAGCGCTAAAGAACATCTGGCAATCCAACCTTATTACATCTCACACCAAAATCTGTCTGTTCAACTCCAACGTCAAATCAGTCCTTCTACATGGAGCAGAGACGTAGAGAACAACAAAGACCACCACCAAAAGAGTCCAGACCTTCATCAATTCATGCCTGCGAAGAATTCTAAAGATCCACTGGCCAAATACCATCAGTAATGCAGATCTCTGGGAAAGAACCAACCAAGTGCCAGCAGAAGAAGAGATCAGGAGGAGAAGATGGCAATGGATAGGGCCTACCCTGAGGAAACCATCAACAAACATCACACGACAAGCCTTGACCTGGAATCCTCAGGGGAAGAGAAAGAGAGGCCGACCAAAGAACACCTGGAGAAGAGACCTGGAGGCAGACGCCAAGCAGACCGGCGACACCTGGAGGGAGCTGGAGCCAATCGCCCAGGACCGTGGACGCTGGCGGACTGTTGTGGATGGCCTATGCCCCTCTAGGGGCCAAGTAAAGGTCAAGTAAAACATTCTTCAGCATTACTACAGAGTACAGACAAAGAACTAAGAATATTTGCCTACAATTAAATTGTTATATGAACCCATCACAGCTAAATAGGAAGGCAAATGTATTTGTAAAGCACAATTTTTACACAAGGCAATTCAAAGTGCTTCACAGTTTCACAAGACCACAATAAGGCAAACGAAATCATGACATCAAATCGATATATAAAACAGATAAAACCATTCATCATTTACATTAAAAGTCAAAAACATGGGACAAATGGATTATTTATTTATTTTATAGTCCCACTCAGTTTAGACATCTTTTTGTCTCAGGCAAGTGCTGGAGAACCATCAAAACTGACAGCTTCTCAGGTTGCACCCATAGACATACATAGAAAGGCTAGATAGCTTACAGACGCTGTGAGCCAATGAGGGCTGACGTCGCTACGCGGCGGCCATCTTACCTAGGGGCTACCGGCTCACTGATAACATTTATGCCTATGGAGTATGCATTATTTAATTAACCATAGTTAATTAAATAATTTTCAACCGATTTTTAAACGGTTTGATTTGTTATAAACGCAAGAGATGTAGTTATGCTATTGCATCTCTACGGATAATTATAACCATGGACTTTCATATTAAAAACGTTAATAGTAGAGCATTACCCTGCCATAGCAGCACGCATACACAGTGAAATTAAATCATGAGTTTGTGTTAAACATTTAATAGTTTGATATTTTATATTTCTAAGTAATGCATATATTAAATATAAACTTAAACTGAACAAATAGTGTATGTACATTATATGAATTGTGATTCAAAATTGTTGAATTGTTCATCTTTCCCCATGGCCATCGTTTTGATAAAACCTAATTAATTTTATGATTCAGAATTATCTTTTGCTAAATGATAAACATAATTCTATACATTGCATGTCACTAACATGCATAATGTGTAAGTTTAGACCTGGGTCCCTTTGCTTTAGCATAAAAATAATTCTACCACAAAAGTCAAAGAATTCCACAGCCAGTTGGAAATGATGTTTGTGTTCTTACTTCAGGGTTTCGTGACAACTCGTGTGTAGTTTTAAAGATAATCTTACCTGTTCTCTCCTACATATATTTTATTAAACATTTTTAAATAAACACATTAAGTAGCATGACATCAAGATTTCTTTTCGTAACAGGTGCACACAATTGCAAAACAATTCAAGATTCACTCCAAACCAACATATTGTAGGGACGAGCAGCGAGTTGATGCAGGAATGAACACAGGAGAACCTCCACTTCCACAATCCAGGGCTTTAACCCCTTAAGCTCAGACCGGCCCGAAGGCGGGCCTGTCAACTTCTCCCGATGCATTTATTAATTATTTTGCATATTCCACAGACGTACTATGTACCGTTAGAAAGCTGATATTCTCATGAATCCGCTGGTATAAACCACTTTCAGATGTGATTACCACAGCCGGTAATATAAACACATTTGTCCAACATACAGCAAATTAAGTAAACAGCGCAACTCACCTTTGGAGGCTCATAACTGATCACAGACGATCCATAATCCAGATAATCCAGCAAAAACTGCCACAGTACAAGCGTACCGTAAAACACCAAATAACAGCCGGCTCCCAATTAACCGCAGGGTCCCATTTAATTGCCGGGTGCAGCAATGCATTTTAACAAATAATCGCCTGTCCCAAATAAAAGCCTGATCTAATTAACCGGTAGAGGGCGCCAGTCACATGTCATTGCCAATGATCAACCAACATGGCGCCTGTTCAGTGTAGAAATAAAAAATATGACCTCAAATTCAAAGTGGCTGTCGTCAACTATGCTGAACAAAACTCGGGAGAAGCAGCAGCTAGACACTTCTCTGTTGACCCCAGAAGAGTGAGGGAGTGGCGAAAAAATAAAACTGCACTCCAGCGTCTTTCCGAGGTGGATAGCAAAAGGGCCAGGCTGCGTGGTGGCGGAAAGAAAGAAAGCTAGCGAGGAGCTGGAGGTAAACATGCGGGAATGGGTCATTGGTAAACGTTTACGCCATGAGAGAGTGACCCGAAAAATGATCAGGGTGAAGGCTAAAGAGATTTTCACCACTGTGAGCGACAGCAGTGACGAGAGGTTTTCTGCTAGTGCTGGATGGCTGGACCGTTTCCTTCACCGCAACAACTTCACTTGCAGAAGACGCACAACTATAGCTCAGAAAGATGCCAAGGAATTCACCGAGAAGCTGGTGAAGTTTGTACGATTTTCATCGCGGATGATTGATACAATGAAGATACCGGAGAAAGGCATCATAGCGATGGATGAAACTGCGGTATGGTTTGACATGGTCGGGTCAACTACTGTGGAGACGCGAGGCATGCGCAGTGTACCGCTGAAAACGACCGGCCATGAGAAGAGCCACTTGACCGTGGTGCTGGCCGCGAAAGCGGACGGGACAAAGCTGAAGCCCTACGTGGTTTTCAAAGGAGGCATCAGGGAAGTTAAGGCAATGCAAAACATCAGTGGAGTGGTGATAGCTTCCTCTAAAAACGGCTGGATGAACGACCTGACTGCAGACTGGCTGCGGAAAGTTGTGGGGAAATTCAACTTTGGCCCGCGTCTCCTCGTCTGGGATTCGTACCGATGCCACATCAGCCAGGCCACCAAAAGGGATCTCCAGCAGGGCTACAACATGACTACAGCTGTGATACCGGGAGGATGCACAAATATATCCAGGCACCCGATGTTGTTTGGAATCAGCCATTCAAAACCAGTCTGCATGAATCCTACGACACCTGGATGGCCGGTGATGCGGATAAGACCTACACCGCTGGAGGAAACCTGAGAGCCCCAGCTCGGCGCTTACTGGTCACCTGGGTGCTTAAAGCTTGGGAGGAGTTGGATACGGAGATGGTGAAAAAATCCTTCAAGGTATGTGTGTGTGTGTGTGTGTGTGTGTGTGTGTGTGAGAGAGAGAGAGAGAGAGAGAGAGAGAGAGAGATTCTGTGTGAGAGAGAGATTGAGATCTCTTTATTAATAGTCTGTGGGGTGTAATATATTAATTTGTGGAATACCGGTGTTGTGCTTAAAGGTGTGTGGCCTGACGGTGGCGGCTGACGGCGGTGAGGACCACCTGATTCACTGTTTCAAAGACGGAGAGCCATGCGCAGCAGGGAGAGAGATGCTGGCTCAGGGCAGAGGAGAACAGGAGGAGGAAGGCGAAGAGGCCGAGCAGCAGGAGGAAGATGAGGAGGAAGAGTTCAACAATGAACTGGTAGTTGAGGATGACGATGAGGAGGAAGAGGAGGGCGCGGAAAGTGACGAGGGTGATCAGGAGGAGGTTTGAGAGGATGATATGGACTTGGTCTGACAGCAGGCTGTTCTTTTTTTTTTTTTTTTTTTTTTTTTTTTTTCTTTCCCTTGTCCTGTTCGGCAGCTGGGGCGTGCAATATTGTATGATTGTAGCCTTTTACTATCCGAACAGATTTTAATATTAGCAGCAGGAGGAGACTGAGTCTCCTCCTGCTGCTGCCTTTATTTAAAGCTGGCATCCGGCATGGCTGCCGGACAGGACCGGGACGGAAATGCTCAGAGAGCAGGGACAGAAAGAGAGAAAGATAAAGAGAGGGAGAACGGAAGGGGGGGGGGGGGGGGGGGGGGGGGCACAACCTATGTACAAAGTCACAATACCAAACAGTGTTGTCGACGCACCACACGCAACCTAGAACAATCCCAAACCCCCAATCTAGACAACACCAAAACAGAGCCGACAACCAACACATAAAATTACAGAACCATACATACATTTTTTTTTTGTTTTGTTTTTTTTTTTTTTTCCGAACCATATTAATGAACAGACCAGGCCACAAAAATAAAAGGAGGTGTAGGGGAGGAAGGAAATGCAAGGACACCACAAACCCTTTTTTTTTTTTTTTTTTTTTTTTTTGAATATAGCTAGTCGTAACTAGTAGTAAACTCGGGGCGTGCATCAAGAGAGGTCTGCTACAGATCACCATTATTCTAACCACCACAAGAAGACAAGGTAACCGAGTATGTGAAGAGTGATTAAAGATCAACGTGATCATGTGAATATGATGGTGATAGTGATGGTGATAGTGATCATGCATATATGACCTCTGACCTCTGAGAAGGCCAGAAGCAGGCCAGAGAGGCCCTCAGAGCCCAGACAGCCGGCGGACATCACAGAGCCCGGATCCAAGCCGCCCCCCCAGGCAGACGCCCACGCTCCAGTCCAGAAACGGGGCAGAGGAAAGCCCCGGCCGGGGACCCCGGCAGTCCCGGGGCCCGGGCCCCGCGGAGCCATGACCGGCAGGAGCCGGTCCACCCCGGGCGCCGGACGCCCGGGGCGGGCAGGGCCGAGAGCCCAAGGCCCAAGAGCCCAGGAGCCGACCCCCCACCCAGGCGGAGGGCCATGACCCACCCGGGAGAACCAGCCCACACGGGCGGCTACCCACCCCAGGCCAGTACACCCCCCAGTGCTCCGGCCACGCACCCCGAGATCCAGGGCATCACCCCCCCCACCCCCACCCCACGACAGCAGGCTGTTCTGCCAGTTGCTTTGTTGATTTACCACACCCAGGTTGCTGTTATTATTTTTTGTTTTGTTTTTAATGGACATTTGCTGATATGTGCCATGTGTGTTTGACTTGTTGCTGAAGTATATCCAGAATTTGGCCATTATTCTTCATAATTTGTCCTTGCAATAGTAACCTTATATACCAGTATACATTTTAAGTTCTTTTAGTTCCTTACTGGTATTCATGGTATATTTTTGCCAAGCAGGGTTTCTGTGATTTAAACGCCTGTCCCAAACAAAAGCCTGGTCCCAAATAAACGCCCGGGTCTGTTCATGATTGAAACAAATAAACGCCCCGGCCATTATTTGGTGTTTTACGGTATGCATCCAGGCAAAGCTAGAAAGTATAGCCTTTTGTCCAAAACATGTCTTGAAATAAGCAAATAATCCAGAATTAGACGCGCCACCGCGCGCGCACGCGCCACGTCTCTCCGCGTGCGCGTCCGATAATAATCCATTTTTTTATCAGATAAAAACATCCAGACGTCTCTCCCTCACGCTGAGGATATCCAATATGGCGACTGATTGGTTTCCGTTGCTTATTTGTCATATTTCAACCAATCAAGTGACTCATCCCTCCCTCCGATGGCTAACCAGCCAACCGCTGCCGAGACTGATGGACCCACGTCATCGGTCGTCATCACTCGTAATCAACGTATTCTGAGCCAATCACGTCGGTAGAAACGTTTGACTGACAGGGCTGGTAGCCAATGGGCTTGCTGAATGGCTGGCTGGCCCGCTAGCGGGGTTTTGGGACTTCTCAGATATCTGCTGAGGGATGCACCTGCTGTCTGTCCCTGCTCCTCTCAATCTGAGGGCCTTATCCCACACTGAAGCCTATCTGAAGTGATTTTTTGAGTACTTTAAGAGTTTTTGGAGTGATAATAATGTAAAAACGGGCCAAAAACCAACATATACCATTGTACAGAGGGCATCCAGGGGGTATACAGAGGATGTCCAAAATTGACCCTGCCAGGGCATAGCAGTACAAATACATGTGTGAAACACTCATTTCTTGTATTACTGCTCTGACATTTTGACCTGAACTATGTAAGACCCCAGGCTTTAGCAAAATTGTGTTTTCAAGCTCGCACAGTGCTTCCAGACTTATTTCCAGGTGTTTTAAGAGGGAAAAAAATTCAGGCGAGAATGAAATTCATCCTAATTCAGTGTGCTGCAACATAAATAAATCTGTGGCAGTAGCACCTAGAGTAATTCTGACTGCACTGGGTGAAAATACAGGTTGTCAGCTTTCAAATGAGACCCCAACCATGCATGTACTCCAAACAGTTCAAGAACAGCATTCAGTTTACTTTGGGTACGTCTTTAGTTGAACTTTTAGGCGAAAATGGCCCCGAGCTTAAAGGGTTAATTGTGAAATAAAGCAACCCGGAACACACACACACCATAATGTTGGCACGCAGGCCAAGAGTCACTCTCCCAGCAATCCCTCCCGTTCACAGTCCGACATACAAAAATAATGAAGTGACTCAAAACGAACCAAAAACACAGCAAAGCTAACACAATCAACTAATAACACAAGGAAATCTCACAGAGAGATAAACCCCCCAAAAACAGCCCCCAAAGTCCACCACACTGCTTCCCAGCATGCCCTGTGGCATACGAAGTGTAAATGGCAACCCAGAGGGTTGTTACAATATATACAAGTGCACGGACACTTTGAGCTAATGCCCCTTAAAAAGGACTGTCTTGGTGAGCTTCTGTCTCACATTGTCTTGCTGAAGGCCAAGCGTTGTCATTTTTGCAATGTGATGCAGTCTCAGTTTAAAAAATAGGGACACAACTAATGTCAACAGTGTGTTGTGGTGACTCTCGATGCCATAGCGTGTATCATTGATATGCTCACCAAGCAAAAACACATCCTCTGAACCTATCCTCTTCCGCACCATGTAGAGGACCTCCAACACTCTGATGGGCTGTGATCGTTTAGAATCTGCTGCTGCCTGGCGAACAACCCACTCTGCTGCTCTGACGACTTTCACTGTGCCTTCAGATGGAATAACCAGACCTCCATTGTTCTTCAGAGTCAGCAGGTGGAAGCTCTGGTCCTTATGAGCAGATTCAGCATCTGTCACAAGGCTGGACCGGCAGACATCACAGGACAGCTTCTTCAGAGTGCGTCGCACCACAAATCCTGAAATTAACAGAAGACAGATTCATATTATATCTCATTTCTTTTTCTGACTAACATCCAATTAATCCCCCCCCCCCCACCAAATTTTCATTATTGGCTGATAGGCTAAATCCACTAACGGTCAACCTCTACCTGAAATGTACACAAGAACGTTCTCCACAAGACCATCAAAGTGCTTTGGAAGGTAGCTGTGGTCATGTACAAGGGCAGGAATGTCGGCAAACGGGGATGGAAGATCTTCTCCTTCTGCAGAGGACAAGTCTACAGCCGACAGGTCGGCTATAGATGTGTCGATGTGGTAGGACTGAGCAGTAGAGGACATTGCTTCAGCTGGTAGGGACTCCGTGGCATCCTGTGCCGTCACATTCCCTTGGCTGCTTGCTTTAACAACCCCACACCTGGCCATCAGCTTCCGGAAGATGTACTTGAATTGGCTTGCATTTGGGTTGTTATTCCAGCCACCTTAAAAACAAACAAACAACAACATATAGAAAAATACATTACATAGATATTCAATATATCTTTAAGGTAATAAAAAAAATTAAAGAATACAGGTAGCCAGCCCTAAATTATATTTTTCCACATAATTTAAAGACATTTTCTAAATACTAATTGGTTTCTGAGACACTAGATACAGTGTACATCTTCATAACCACAAAAAAAAAAAAATACTGTCACGAAGTGTTGCAGTGGGCAAAAAAGAATCCTACCGGATGCCCTGATGCAGTTGAAAAGCAGCTCCAAGTGGTCCTGGCTGAACTTGTACGTCAGGACGTATCGCTGTTCTTCAAGCAGCCCAGGGATCATACTCACCAATGTGTCAATGTTAATGACGAAGCCGAGGACAGAGAGGAACCTTCAACAGGAATAACTGTATTACTGTGATGAACCCGCTAAAACAGGACACATGAAGACAGGGATGCAAACACATATGATATAGGTGAAAATGGTGAATGCTCGCAGAGAAACACTTCTCAGGGAGCTGGCGGGTTTTGTTGAAGAGGGAAAAGGGGGCCATAGCCTAAAGCTGAATGGTTTGCATCCATGATCTTCAAAGTATAACTTGTGTGAGGTTAAGTATCCTTACAATTGCTTTAAGGAAACGAAAACCTGCTTGTTGTTGTTGTCTTGCAAGGTGGCCAACACGTGGCAACAAAACATGCAGACCATGCAATACGTACCATTTTGACACTTTGAACCTGAGGGGGGAGGGGGGGTACACTGGGATTGATGGAACAGAACACAAGAAACAAATTTGCAGACAACAAATACACTGTCATATGGATAGGAATAATACGTACCGCTTGATGATCTTGATGCAGAAGAGTACGGCATCTCATGAACTCAGACAGGAAAGAGCATCTTTTGAACTTGATGCAGACAAAACAGAACATCTTACAGGACAGAGCATCTTTTGAACTCGATGCAAACAGGACAAGTATCTTATGAACTGGATGTAGACAGGAGGAGGACAGAGCATCTGAACTTGATGTAGAAGATAGTCGAGAATTAGACATCCAGATAACCTCATGGATGCTAAGGGATGCACTGAAACCGGTAGAGATTAAATTCAGATCATTATGTTATAATAAAGAATTTATTATGGGTATTGGTGACTACTCAAAAGTTGAGTTGTACTTGTGTTGGGGGGGGGGGGGTGTCAGTGCATCACTAAGAGAACATTCCCTTTTTTAAGACCTCTTTGTTCGGTAGAGGGGTGTGCCATCCTTCATCTTCAAAGAGAGCAAGTATGCCCTGGCTCTTGA
This sequence comes from Salarias fasciatus, assembly GCF_902148845.1. Taxonomy (NCBI): domain Eukaryota; kingdom Metazoa; phylum Chordata; class Actinopteri; order Blenniiformes; family Blenniidae; genus Salarias; species Salarias fasciatus. The sequence continues at coordinate 32,101,689 of NC_043755.1, read as the reverse complement.
CAAGAACCCCCTGGTGCTTGTCCAGTTCCGAGAACCAATGGGGGCTTTGAACCCCTTAGCTCTGGGATTGCGGCTGTTTAGGATGTCAAACAGCCTGTCCGTAATCTATAAACAAATATCTAAATTAACTAGAAGCTCGGGATGTCACGATTAGGACATTAGAGAGACAGATACGGTATTATATGTCAAACGAAAGATTTATGGCCCCCAATAAACCCCTCCCCTTGCCATTTGTCCACTATTTGTCCAGCGTATGTCCACTGCGCATTTGTCCCCCCCCCCCCCCCCCCAAACTTCCTTCCGTCTGAGGTCTTTTGAAGTTTTTACGACGGGTTAGGTGTTGACACATCTGAAGGGATGAGTAGGAGCCAGACAGACGGTTAGAGGGGGTGAATTTAAATTGAGATGGCGGAGAAACGTGTTATGAAGAGGTTATATTACAAGCCGAGTCATCCTGGTAGTTTCGGCGGGGTAGAAAGAAAGAAAGTCAGGGTGGAAGATGTGAAAGACTTTTTATCATCTCAAGACTCCTATACTCTGCATAAACCGGCTAGGATACATTTTCCAAGGAACAGAGTTTTTGTTACAAGACCTCTCAAACAGTTTCAGGCAGACCTTTGCGATAGGAAGACGGGCTCACCTTTGAGCGTGGTTGAAAGATTTAACCGAACGCTAAAGACTAGAATTTCACTGCTAAGAAGACGGTACGTGGAAGTCCTACCAGACTTAGTAAAAAGCTATAATAACACTTACCACAGTAGTATAAAAATGTGCCCGGTTGATGTGAGTAAGGGCCTTCAAGTGTTTCACAATTTGTACGGTACGCCTACACCACCAGACAAGAGAAAACAAAAATAAAGGCAGGATTTAAGGAGGGCGATGTTGTCAGAATATCCAAGTTGCGAGAGGCCTTCGATAAAAAATACGAACAGAGATTCACGAACAAAGTATTTACGGTGTCAGAATGCATTCCGCGTACTCCACCGGTATACGAACTCAAAGATTATGACAGCGAAGCGATCGAAGGTTCATTCTATGAGCCGGAGCTGCAGAAAGTGAAAAAAAGACTCATTAACATTTCTCAATCATACAATTTTCAAACAGGCTGTTAGATATTACATTTTACTACAAACAGATATGTCCGGGTGTCTGTAGCACTTTAGATGGTTATATGACCTTTTTAAAGCTCTCCAGAGGTGAACCTAAAAATTATGATCTAAAAAAGAAACTCAGGTTTCATCTTAACATAGAAAGCAAATAATCAAAAGTGTTACTATTTGTGACCTGAAGATAACCAAATCTGCTCCTGACTTGAAATTTTAAGTTACTGCTCTCAAAACTCTGAAACATGTCGTGTCCTTTGTGATAAGCATCGTGAAATTCTCTGATGTTTCCCAGTTAACGTGATCACTGGAAAACCTTCACATCCACCCAAGTTCTAATATATAGATCTGAAAATACAACTCAAAAGGAGGTAAGGTTTTTAAAAAAGTGTATAAAATACAAGAAAAGGTATAAATGAATAGTAAAATCATTCAAAGACAGAGTCTCATTCTAAATATTCAAAATAAAGCCACACAAACTTAATCAGGAAGCGTAGACACGCGCTTGAATAAAAAACAGAATAACTGGTTGATCATTTTCACAAACTCAAATTCAATTTTCTGTATAAGAGACAATAATGATGTTGTCGATGTACGCCAAACAAAACCGAGTCAGCAGGTAATGTCAGCTTTGAAAGCTGCTGTCTCACAGCTGCAGCGTAGACGGTTGGACTGTCCGAAAAAAAAAAAAAAAAACCAACGTTAATCTTGTAAAGCGATATTGTTGGTCACAGAAGGTGAAACTAAACAAATCCAATGTATTCCTGTGTACAGCAGAATACAAATACACAACTGTGTACCATTTCACTCTGGCTGCTACTGATACTAAGATAGCATTAACATCTGGTACAACCGGAGTTAAAGGAATGACGCTGAAATTTATTTATTTTTCCTGTGCAAATCTGTACTTCTTTGTTCCTGGTTTCAAAAATGGGGTTTATCGGTGTGTTGTCTGGAGACAGACATGACACTCTTCGGTTCAGCAATGATTGAACCACTGGTCTGATCCCCAGTTCTTTTTCCTTTGATAAGAGATACTGTTTAACTCAAACAGGATATTTCACATAGTTAATTCTTGCTTGATAAGGTTCCACAGCCTACATGATTTGCAAATACAGATTTTCTTCTCCTTTCTAACAAATCCACAGAAACATTACCAAAGAACAAAATATGACAAGCCCATGTAAGGGCAGCATTTCTATCAGAACAAAGAAAGAACAAAATAAAGTGCTTAGTTTAAGAAACAAATATAAACATCAGCTTTACATACCTTTTCCTGTAGCAATTTCTTTTCTGATCAGTCTCAACCAGCTGCACAAGAAAACAGAATATCAGCTCAATTTACATTTTGTCACTCTTTTTCTACTCTGACAGACAGTAATGCGCACAGCTTTACACACTCCGTGCTGCAGTTTGCACCACTGTTTTACATGATTTGCGATGACAGATTTTCTTCCCCTTTCTAACAAATCCACAGAAACATTACAAAAGAACAAAATATGACAACCCCTTGTAAGAGCAGCATTTATATCAGAACAAAGAAAGAACAAAATAAAGTGCTTAGTTTAAGAAACAAATACAACCATTTACATACCTTCTCCTGTAGCAATTTCTTTTCTGAACAGTCTCAACCAGCTGCACAAGAAACAGAATTTCAACTCAATATACATTTTCTCACTCCTTTTCTACTCTGACAGACAGTAATCACTCCGTACTGCAGTTTGCGCCGCTGTTTTAGGTGGCGTAAAGATTAGTTGTGCGTCAACTCTTGCCTGTATCTTGTTTATAGCACTCCCTACATATAACGTGACTCTGTTGCTCGTCTGATACTTTAAAACTGAACCATCTCTGAATTACTGAGCCACTGTTTTTTTTTTTCTTTTACTGAATGGGATTTTTATTGGGGTGTTGTTTGGAGACACACAATGACTCCCTGTTTCAGCAGTGATTCAACCACTGGTCTGACCCCATTTCTTTTTCCTCTGATCAGGGATACTGTTTTAACAAACAGGATATTCTGCATAGTTAATTGTTGCTTGATAAGGTTCCATACCCAGCAGTCCTACATGATCTGCGTGCTGCGTCCATAATTTAGATGGAACAGACGCTCAAACTGACAGAGGTTGTAACAACACATCCAGCTGAATGAACTTCTGCTTTCATTGTATTTTGCAGGATTTTAATGAACAAAAATGCAAAGTGTCCTCGTCATACGACCAAACAATAACATTTTAGTTGCTATCTTCATCATCTGGTTGTCTATAGAGAAACTGGTAACAAATGTCAAGCATTTTAGTCCCAGTGATCATTTGCAACTGCACTTTGAAGTTTTTACGATGGGTCAGGTGTTGAGGAGATGAGTAGGAGCAAGACAGACGGATAGAGGGGGTGAATTTATATTGTACTGAGAAAAGCGTGCCATGAAGAAAGTTAGGGTGGGAGATGTGAAAGATTTTTTTATCATCTCAAGACACCTATACTCTGCATAAACCAACTAGGGTACATTTTCCAAGGAACAGAGTTTTTGTTTCAAGACCTCTCAAACAATTTCAGGCAGACCTTTGCGATAGGAAGACGGGCTCACCTTTCCTCCTCTCCTCTCTTTCATCCTCTGGTTGTCTATGAAGAAACTGGTAACAAATGTCAAGCATTTTAGCTACTGTCCCAATGATCATTTGTAACTGCACCGATGAATGGTTCAATGTTTCCGTGCACATCTTTTAATAATAACATCAGTCCCTCTGGAGAGAGACAAGCAGTATTTGTGGACTTTCTACTCTGTCCGAGAATGGTTTATCTACTGGTCTGCTTGACAGGATGCTAATGTTCTGATTCCCTCTATTGTGAACAGTCAAGTCACCACATCAACATTTAGCAAAACAGAGGCTGCTTTTTGCCAAACAGTGAAATACTGTCCTACCGTCTGATGTATGTTTGGAATGTTTTACTGTTACTCACTCTGGAGCACAAATTCTATATAATCTTAATTTTGATAGCATATCTTTTTCCTAAAAATGAAAACATTTCTAAATCACAAACACATGTTGAAATTTCCAGCCATCTCTCTCGACCGATAACAGTTTTGACAGCGGTTCTCTTGGTGGGACACCAGAAATGCTGACAGTTTGAACAGTGTCATTACTTCATGGACAGTATATCTCCTGCTGACGAATACAAGAGAGAAATGCACCTACATTTATGAGAAACTTTTTTGGTTTCCCTTTAATGTTTAAACAAGTCTTTGGTATTTTCTACCGGTGTATCTGAAACTTGTGCCTGAATAACCATCATCATTATTATTATTTGATCACCGTCAGCGTCCCAGTTCTGTCGGCCTCTTCATTGTGTAGAAGTTTTTCTCCACAGAAAGGAAACTGCTCTCTGTTCTGGTGTAATGTTTGTCTTTGGTACTTGTTGAGTTTTGGCCTTGATTCAACACTTGTGGCACTCCGGTGGGTCTAGCTACTTTAGCTTCATCTCTTTTCTTTTCCCTCTGCTCACAGTCTCTGATCATTGAGGTTTCTTCACCCTTGCCAGTGTTTGATCATTAGTATTATTATAATAACCCCGGCCCCTAAATTGTCGTTGATTTGGTCTCATCCTGTCTCGTCCTCATCCTCTGAAGCCTGGTAGTGTTGATACAAACGGTCTAGACTCTCCCAGAGTTGTGTATTGTACAGCACGAATCTTAGATTTTTTTTTTTTTTTGCAAACAATCCAGTTGCATCTAATTCTCTAGTCCTTTTTTAGTAATTCCACAGGACTCAATGAAAACACGTCAGGGGCTGCTAATTCTTTAAAGTATCAGCATCCTGTGTTCCCAGTCCATTAACGATCATTGACACAAAGAAGGGTTCAGCTTTATGCGGCACTTTTAATTTTGCCTTTTCTTTCCGACATTTAAGAAATCTTTCTGCATATTCAGACACCTGCTCATCAGTCCGTTTCTTACAGTGAAGTACCCGTGTTATCACATCTGCTAAAGTAAGAAGCTTTTCCATAACTTTGTCATGTATCGTTCACCATAAAGTCCACTCATTTGAGAACAGGAATTCCAGAGTAGTTTTTCAGCATGATCTATTTGCAAAGGGGGGTTACTGACTCCATCGTAAGAATAAAGATTTGCTTCACTAAGGAGCAGGAAATGGCTGTAGTACAGGCCTGCAAGAATGCCCCGGAATACAACTGGCCCCAAAAAACAGCAAAACGGGTCGATACTCAGATGCTTTAAAGAACATTCTGTGAGAAGACACGGAACGAGGGAATCTAATCTAACTTATCTCTTTCATCCGTTTGTCAACTTCTCTGATTGACCTGACCATACTAAATACACATTGGGAAAAAACTCTGTGGAAAACCACAAAAGCGTCAACTGACGCAAACAAATGGCTTTAGCACCTCTGCATGGTGAGGCTGTAAGGCCGTATTTGTACTCACTTCCAGAATCAGCACCTGTAGCGAGCTTCAAACACTCACAGCCAGACTGAGCGTCTCTCTACAGGCCTGATGTGCTTCTCACCTCCAGAGAATCATCGTCAGCGTCCAAGTTCCTTCAACTTCCTTAAATCAGACACAAAATACGCGTCTCTCTGCTTTTCTTCACCTAGACAGGACGCCACACTGTCAAATGACTTCCTCAGATCAGAACACACACACACACACACACACACACACACACACACTTACGGTTGGGTCGTAAATGGTTCGTCAGATGAGGGCAGGTCGATGAAGGGGGGTAGAATGCTTTTTTCAACCACCGTTTTGTCAGTCATGTTTTTTTCAGAAACACTGAAAGAAAACCAGATTCTTTTTTTTTTGTTGTTTTATTTAAAAAAACATGCACAAAGCAATTTTTTTCAACCAAGCAGTAGTGAAGAAGGATTACTATTGCAACAACACATCATCAGTAGGGTAAAACTAACCTGTTTCATGACAGACATGAAACTGAAAAGGTACAAGAACACACAATTTAAAGTTTCTTTAAAATTAAGAACAGTATGCCCAGCTACAAAGAAATGATGACATGCAAAACTAAAAATAAGATTAGATGGAAAAAACAATACTGAACACATCAGGACAGCTCCAGGCCTGCCTCAGTTCTCATTCCAGCATTCTTTCACAATTCCAAGCTCACCAATTTTCACAACATCCAGCCCAATCAGATTGTCGTACACATCTGCAAAAGTTTCCACAAACTTTTCTTTGGATCTCATCTCTCTCAGCAAAGTCTCTGCCACAGTTTTGACTCGCACATCGTCGATTTTAATGTTGCGCATGAATAACAAACATTGAATAGCAGGAATGAAACGGTCGGTACACAGTTTTTCCATCAGACGGCAAAAGTGAGTTTGATAGAAATATTCGTCCACCTGCTGTAAACAAGGATGCTGTTTCTCATCCGGATGTCTGATCTGACATCCGTAGCAAAGCTCTTCCCGGTACTTGTGAGTCACAATGTCCAGCAGATGGATGACCGCTGTTTTGACGGTTTTGATGATGGCCGAGGGCATCCAGCCGTCCAGCTCATCCTCGGATTCCTCAACCTCTGTAGTGTCAGGAGGCGAAGATGCTGGTTCCGGCTCCACAAAATCCTCAGAGTCGGGGATTTGGGATTCATCCACTTGAAGGTCTCCGTCGTCAGCGCTTACCTCCCTGCTTCGATCCTCATCATCTCCCAGGGACCCTGGATCCGGGTCGCAGGTCTCGGGAATGGTGTACAGCGATCGAGAGGGACCAGGCTGAGAGTCAGGGTCCGGGGAGATCAAATTCGACGATTCATCCGCAAACATGTTGATCGGGTACTCCACCAACGGAGTTCTGCTCCACAGCGGATCGATGAGGACGCGAGAGCTGGTTCTACGGATACTCCTGACGTTCTCCATATCTTCTTGATGTGGAATGATCGATCGCAGTCTTTATAATGTGTACGGGTGGCAGGAAGGTCCGGGGGGTGGGGTTAAGCAGAAAAACTGGTAGGATCGTGGACGTGGTGGACTAAAAGCTGGAGGATTGAATGGAGGCCGAAGGAAACAGGTTTTTTTTAACCGCTAGAAGGTCTTTCCAGTAGCAGCAGCTGCGAAAAAGTGAGCCGATTTTATCGTCCGGTCCTCCAAACCTTTCCTTCCATGCGACCAGCGGGACATTTAGCAGTGTATGGAATACTCCGCAGCTGGTATTAAAGGTCTCCAAAAAAACTCCTCCGAGCCTTTTTTCCCTTCGTAGCAACAAATGCAGGCGCGAAAGCACATAGTGCCTGAAACACCCGCTCTGGACTGCCACGCAATGCTGTAAAGCACTTTTTTTTTCCAAGAAGGAGACCCCGTTTGTGCATCACCCTCCACGAACTCACGCTTCAGAGGCCGACCTGGTGTCAGCGTTGGATCGACGAGCTTCGCGCCACCTTCATCAGGGTTTGCCCGAAAATGTCGAACAATCATGTGATACAGCACACCCCAGTCGTTGGAGTTCAGCATCGCTATAGAAGGTACAGCTCCCTGCTTTTCACCCACGCCTCGCTGATAGAGACAAAGCTCCCCCGTCGTATATTTGAACATGTAGCCCCATGCACCACACCGTCCGTAAGGTTTCAGCAGCCATTCTTCCTTCAACGATTCCAATGGACGGAGCTGGGTCCGAAGCAGGTGCATCACATGCTTCTTGGGCGCATTCGGGATGATCGGCGTCTCTTCGTACACCATGATCGGTGTGTCCCGGATGATCGGTATGTGAATTCTTTCCTGAGCCATTTTTTTTCTTCCGAACTCTGTATTTTTAATTGGAGTGATCCAACACGGGCTTGATGTATTTAACGACGCGTATAAATAGAGACCCTTCTATAGGGAGCCCCTTCTATAGGGAGGGCGAGAGGAGGGCCCACAGGACTTCATCGTTTTATTTTTTTCTCCTTTCCCCCACCTCCACTGAGTCAGCATGGGGGAGGGTGTGTGTGTGTGTGTGTGTGTGTGTGTGTGTGTGTGTGTTCTGATCTGAGGAAGTCATTTGACAGTGTGGCGTCCTGTCTAGGTGAAGAAAAGCAGAGAGACGCGTATTTTGTGTCTGATTTAAGGAAGTTGAAGGAACTTGGACGCTGACGATGATTCTCTGGAGGTGAGAAGCACATCAGGCCTGTAGAGAGACGCTCAGTCTGGCTGTGAGTGTTTGAAGCTCGCTACAGGTGCTGATTCTGGAAGTGAGTACAAATACGGCCTTACAGCCTCACCATGCAGAGGTGCTAAAGCCATTTGTTTGCGTCAGTTGACGCTTTTGTGGTTTTCCACAGAGTTTTTTCCCAATGTGTATTTAGTATGGTCAGGTCAATCAGAGAAGTTGACAAACGGATGAAAGAGATAAGTTAGATTAGATTCCCTCGTTCCGTGTCTTCTCACAGAATGTTCTTTAAAGCATCTGAGTATCGACCCGTTTTGCTGTTTTTTGGGGCCAGTTGTATTCCGGGGCATTCTTGCAGGCCTGTACTACAGCCATTTCCTGCTCCTTAGTGAAGCAAATCTTTATTCTTACGATGGAGTCAGTAACCCCCCTTTGCAAATAGATCATGCTGAAAAACTACTCTGGAATTCCTGTTCTCAAATGAGTGGACTTTATGGTGAACGATACATGACAAAGTTATGGAAAAGCTTCTTACTTTAGCAGATGTGATAACACGGGTACTTCACTGTAAGAAACGGACTGATGAGCAGGTGTCTGAATATGCAGAAAGATTTCTTAAATGTCGGAAAGAAAAGGCAAAATTAAAAGTGCCGCATAAAGCTGAACCCTTCTTTGTGTCAATGATCGTTAATGGACTGGGAACACAGGATGCTGATACTTTAAAGAATTAGCAGCCCCTGACGTGTTTTCATTGAGTCCTGTGGAATTACTAAAAAAGGACTAGAGAATTAGATGCAACTGGATTGTTTGCAAAAAAAAAAAAATCTAAGATTCGTGCTGTACAATACACAACTCTGGGAGAGTCTAGACCGTTTGTATCAACACTACCAGGCTTCAGAGGATGAGGACGAGACAGGATGAGACCAAATCAACGACAATTTAGGGGCCGGGGTTATTATAATAATACTAATGATCAAACACTGGCAAGGGTGAAGAAACCTCAATGATCAGAGACTGTGAGCAGAGGGAAAAGAAAAAGAGATGAAGCTAAAGTAGCTAGACCCACCGGAGTGCCACAAGTGTTGAATCAAGGCCAAAACTCAACAAGTACCAAAGACAAACATTACACCAGAACAGAGAGCAGTTTCCTTTCTGTGGAGAAAAACTTCTACACAATGAAGAGGCCGACAGAACTGGGACGCTGACGGTGATCAAATAATAATAATGATGATGGTTATTCAGGCACAAGTTTCAGATACACCGGTAGAAAATACCAAAGACTTGTTTAAACATTAAAGGGAAACCAAAAAAGTTTCTCATAAATGTAGGTGCATTTCTCTCTTGTATTCGTCAGCAGGAGATATACTGTCCATGAAGTAATGACACTGTTCAAACTGTCAGCATTTCTGGTGTCCCACCAAGAGAACTGCTGTCAAAACTGTTATCGGTCGAGAGAGATGGCTGGAAATTTCAACATGTGTTTGTGATTTAGAAATGTTTTCATTTTTAGGAAAAAGATATGCTATCAAAATTAAGATTATATAGAATTTGTGCTCCAGAGTGAGTAACAGTAAAACATTCCAAACATACATCAGACGGTAGGACAGTATTTCACTGTTTGGCAAAAAGCAGCCTCTGTTTTGCTAAATGTTGATGTGGTGACTTGACTGTTCACAATAGAGGGAATCAGAACATTAGCATCCTGTCAAGCAGACCAGTAGATAAACCATTCTCGGACAGAGTAGAAAGTCCACAAATACTGCTTGTCTCTCTCCAGAGGGACTGATGTTATTATTAAAAGATGTGCACGGAAACATTGAACCATTCATCGGTTGCAGTTACAAATGATCATTGGGACAGTAGCTAAAATGCTTGACATTTGTTACCAGTTTCTTCATAGACAACCAGAGGATGAAAGAGAGGAGAGGAGGAAAGGTGAGCCCGTCTTCCTATCGCAAAGGTCTGCCTGAAATTGTTTGAGAGGTCTTGAAACAAAAACTCTGTTCCTTGGAAAATGTACCCTAGTTGGTTTATGCAGAGTATAGGTGTCTTGAGATGATAAAAAAATCTTTCACATCTCCCACCCTAACTTTCTTCATGGCACGCTTTTCTCAGTACAATATAAATTCACCCCCTCTATCCGTCTGTCTTGCTCCTACTCATCTCCTCAACACCTGACCCATCGTAAAAACTTCAAAGTGCAGTTGCAAATGATCACTGGGACTAAAATGCTTGACATTTGTTACCAGTTTCTCTATAGACAACCAGATGATGAAGATAGCAACTAAAATGTTATTGTTTGGTCGTATGACGAGGACACTTTGCATTTTTGTTCATTAAAATCCTGCAAAATACAATGAAAGCAGAAGTTCATTCAGCTGGATGTGTTGTTACAACCTCTGTCAGTTTGAGCGTCTGTTCCATCTAAATTATGGACGCAGCACGCAGATCATGTAGGACTGCTGGGTATGGAACCTTATCAAGCAACAATTAACTATGCAGAATATCCTGTTTGTTAAAACAGTATCCCTGATCAGAGGAAAAAGAAATGGGGTCAGACCAGTGGTTGAATCACTGCTGAAACAGGGAGTCATTGTGTGTCTCCAAACAACACCCCAATAAAAATCCCATTCAGTAAAAGAAAAAAAAAAACAGTGGCTCAGTAATTCAGAGATGGTTCAGTTTTAAAGTATCAGACGAGCAACAGAGTCACGTTATATGTAGGGAGTGCTATAAACAAGATACAGGCAAGAGTTGACGCACAACTAATCTTTACGCCACCTAAAACAGCGGCGCAAACTGCAGTACGGAGTGATTACTGTCTGTCAGAGTAGAAAAGGAGTGAGAAAATGTATATTGAGTTGAAATTCTGTTTCTTGTGCAGCTGGTTGAGACTGTTCAGAAAAGAAATTGCTACAGGAGAAGGTATGTAAATGGTTGTATTTGTTTCTTAAACTAAGCACTTTATTTTGTTCTTTCTTTGTTCTGATATAAATGCTGCTCTTACAAGGGGTTGTCATATTTTGTTCTTTTGTAATGTTTCTGTGGATTTGTTAGAAAGGGGAAGAAAATCTGTCATCGCAAATCATGTAAAACAGTGGTGCAAACTGCAGCACGGAGTGTGTAAAGCTGTGCGCATTACTGTCTGTCAGAGTAGAAAAAGAGTGACAAAATGTAAATTGAGCTGATATTCTGTTTTCTTGTGCAGCTGGTTGAGACTGATCAGAAAAGAAATTGCTACAGGAAAAGGTATGTAAAGCTGATGTTTATATTTGTTTCTTAAACTAAGCACTTTATTTTGTTCTTTCTTTGTTCTGATAGAAATGCTGCCCTTACATGGGCTTGTCATATTTTGTTCTTTGGTAATGTTTCTGTGGATTTGTTAGAAAGGAGAAGAAAATCTGTATTTGCAAATCATGTAGGCTGTGGAACCTTATCAAGCAAGAATTAACTATGTGAAATATCCTGTTTGAGTTAAACAGTATCTCTTATCAAAGGAAAAAGAACTGGGGATCAGACCAGTGGTTCAATCATTGCTGAACCGAAGAGTGTCATGTCTGTCTCCAGACAACACACCGATAAACCCCATTTTTGAAACCAGGAACAAAGAAGTACAGATTTGCACAGGAAAAATAAATAAATTTCAGCGTCATTCCTTTAACTCCGGTTGTACCAGATGTTAATGCTATCTTAGTGTTACTCCCCTCGAGTTCAAAATCAAGCGTCAGGAGTTCTTTGGTTTCAAACAGGCATTTATTGAACACGTTGCTTGCTTTAACCGCCTTCACAATGCCGTCAGAACTGAGAATAAAACAGAAACTGACATCAATAACTTAAAACATCCACATGAAATAAATGAAACAGTAACATGAGATCCAAAAAACCGAGTTACAAACTTAATACATTCATAACATCAGCTTTAACACAGCAAAACAAAGGAAAAACTTGTACCTCATTGGCCTCATTAACTCATGAGGGGGTAAAGATGATCTTTAATGGCTCCTTCCTTAAAGAAAAGACGCTTGTTGTCTTTAAATAAACATATTGAGCCGCCGTCTCTTGCAGCCTTCTCCCGCACAGCACCGCCTGTGGCTTTAAATGCGTACGCCCCTTAATGTGGTCCGACGAGCAACCGAACACGGAACAAAAAAATAGGTTCCTCTCTAATTTACAAGATCATTTTAACAAAATAAATGAACTTTATCTAAATTAACTTACTGATTTATTTATTGTGTATTTTTAAGCCTCTTTAACCTAAGTGATTAAATAATAAACCAAAAAATATACCAACTGTCTCTGATGGCAGCTACACTCCCACCAAATCACTTGTGATTTCTATTATTAACCTATGAGTGGGACTATTCTGCTTCTAATAAGGTGACAGTCTTGTGGATAGGTCTGTCCAAGTACACTCTTTTACTGAGCTTCTTTCCTTTGTCATCTAATGCATCATCACTGATTAACAGCTGCACTTTGCGTACACATCCATCTTCACTTGGGTACACTGCTGTGACTTTAGCGAGCTTCCAATGGTTTCTGGGGGCTGTGTCATCTTGCATGATCACTATGTCGTTGATCTTTGCATTTCTTCGTGTTTTCTGCCATTTCTGTCTTTGTTGTAGGCTTAACAGGTATTCTTTCCTCCATCTGTGCCAGAACTCATTGGCCAGGTATTGAACTCTACGCCATCTCTTGCGATGGTACAGATCTTCCCTGACGAAGTCTCCTGGTGGTGGCAGTATGACTGACGACTTCATGGTCAAAAGAAGATTGGGTGTTAGTGGTTGTGGTCCAGTAGGGTCATTAAGTAGGTGAGGTGTGATGGGTCTACTGTTTACTATGGCCATCACTTCATACAAATAGGTTCTTAACGATGAACTGTCTAATGTATGTGATGACTGATCCAGAATTGAGGTCAACACGCTTCTGATTGTACGAATTTGCCTCTCCCACACTCCACCCATATGACTGGCAGAGGGAGGGTTCATGACAAACTCACAACCGAGTTGTTTCAGGCTTTCTTGATCCATTTCTTTAATTGCGCCCAGAAACTCTCGTTTTGCTCCTACGAAGTTGGTACCTTGGTCCGAGTGAAGCTGACGCACATTTCCTCGTAGGGCAATGAAAGCACGGAGTGAGTTGAGAAAGGCATCAGTCGATAGATCCTTGAGTAACTCAATATGCACTGCACGTGAACATAAACATGTGAACAGCAGCCCATAGCGCTTCAGCTCTTTTCTTCCTTCTTTCACATAAAACGGGCCAAAACAATCCATACCACAATACGTGAAGGGAGGAGTTGTTTCTGTTCTCTCATTTGGTAGGTCCGCCATCCTTTGCTCTTCAGTTCCTCGTCTGAATTTCCTGCATTTGAAACAACTGTAGATAACAGATGATACTACTTGACTGCACCCAAGTATCCAAATGCCGTTTGCTCTGAGTTCGTTTATTGTCATGCCACGCCCCTGATGCTGCACTCGCTGATGATAGTGATCAATCAGCAACCTTGTGATGTGGCTCGTTTTCGGTAGTATAGCTGGGTGCTTGATGCATGGATGTAAAGTGGATTGCTCTAATCTACCTCCAACTCTGAGGATGCCTCTTTGGTCCAGGAAGGGATTGAGTCGATACAGCCGACTCGTCTTGTCTTTAGTCAACTCCTTTTGGGACTGAAGCTCTTTGATTTCTTTGAAGAAGGCTGTTCTTTGTACAATGGCAATGATTGTTAGTTCAGCTTCTTGTCTCTCTTGAAGGCTTGTTGTTTCGTTGATTTTCGTTTGTTTGTTCTTAAACTCTTTCACAAATCTGATGAGTCTTGCAATAGCTTTGACTAATCTTGGCCAGCTGGAGAATTTGAGAAAACGTTCTGCCAGACAATCCATCTTTGCTGCTGTGTGATGTACAACAACCTTGCGTACTTCAGGGTCTTCATTGTCAAGTTCTCCCACCTTAACCTCTCCGCTGGGAAGCTCTTTCTGCCAGAGAAAATTTGATCCTCTAAACCAGTTGGAAGCGATGAGCTCTTTTGCCTTTAGCCCACGGGAAGCATGGTCTGCAGGATTGTCTTCTGATGGAACATACTTCCACTGTGTTGGTTCAGTACTCTCTTTGATCCGTTGAATGCGGTTTGCAACGAAAATGTGAAAGCGTCTGGCATCATTGTTGATGTATCCCAAGACAACTTGTGAATCCGTCCAAAAGAATTCTTCTGCATTTTCGATCTCCAATTCAGTCTTGAGCATGTCACTTGTGCGTACAGCAACAACTGCTGCAGACAGCTCCAACCTTGGTACTGTAGTTATTTTCGTGGGTGCCACTCTGGACTTCGCAAATACAAGAGAGCAGTGGATTTGTCCCGATTCACTGATGGCTCTTAAATAGGTACAAACTCCATATCCTGCAACGCTTGCATCGGTGAAATGGTGGAGTTCATATTTCTGAACTGCTTGAAAATCTTTGGGAATGTAACAACGGTCGATCTTGACATCGGCAAGGTTCTTGAGATCCAACAACCAGGACTCCCACCGTTGCTTGAGTTCACTTGAAAGTGGCTCGTCCCAGTCCGCCTTGTCACGACACATTTGCTGTAGTATTTGCTTGCCAAGTAGAACAAAAGGCGCCACAAACCCGAGTGGGTCGTAGACGGAAGCTACGGTAGCCAACACTCCTCTTCTGGAGAGTGGACGCTCATTTACAACCACTCGAAACTGGAAATGGTCTGAGGCGACACACCACTTGACGCCTAGTGCTCTTTCAATCTGTTGCTCACCAAGTGTGAGGCCTTGGTTTTGCATCGTCTCTGAGCAATCTTCTTTAGGAAGAGAATCGAGTACTTTCTGGCTATTTGAAATGAACTTATGAAGCCGTAGTTGTCCACAATTGCAGAGCTGCTTCGCTTGATGCACCAAACGGACTGCTTCTTCTTCTGAATGAAAACTGATAAGACCATCGTCCACATAAAAGTTCCTCTCGATGAATCTTATGGTTTCTTCACCGAACTGACCTTGACCTTGTGCTGCAATGTACTTGAGGCCGAAGTTGGCACAGGCCGGTGATGAGGCAGCCCCAAACAGGTGTACACACATGCGGTAGACAGATGGAGTGGAGTGGAAATCTCCATTGTCCCACCAGAGGAAGCGAAGGTAGTCTTGATCTTCAGCTCTGACTCTGAACTGATGAAACATGCGTTCAATGTCGCACATCACAGCCACTGGACCTTTACGAAATCTACACAGGACTCCAACCAGTGTGTTGGTTAACTCTGGTCCTGTCAACAGGTGGTCATTCAAAGAGACTCCTTCATATTTCGCCGAACAATCGAATACCACTCTTATCTTTCCCGGTTTTTGGGGGTGGTACACCCCATGATGTGGTATGTACCAGGCTGGACTTCGTTCCAGTTCTTCAAGTGGCACTTTCTCTGCATCTCCACACTCTATGGTTTCACTCATGAACTTCGTGTAGTCTTTGTGATACTGTTTATCCCTCTCAAATCTTTTCTTTAGACACTTGAGTCGGTGTTCTGCACAGTTCTTGTTGTTCGGTAGTTTTGGTCTGTCCTCTTTAAACGGCAACGGTAGCTCACAATGACCATCTTCTTGTATTTTCACTTCTTCTTCCATTAACGAAATGAAGCGCAAATCTTCTTGTGAGAAATGAGAATCTTCTACTTTCCTTTCATTGAAATCAGACTCGAGTATTTTAATCACATCTGATGGTGTGATTACTTCCTTGACTTGTGTGCGACAGATGTAATGCACCTCCGTTGACAGCTGATCAGATGGTGAGATGGGTGTCACTTCCTTGACAATGATCCTGTGGCTGCATCCAATAGCATCTCCATAATCCACACGAGGATCGGCACCTCCAACTATTGTCCAGCCAAGATCTGTCCTTTGAGCGAAGGGCTCATTGTCTTTTCCTGACACAACTTCTCTGGGTATCAACATCTGTGAACAGTTGTAACCGATAAGCAGACCAACATCGCATTCAATTAGTGGAGCGATTTCTTCAGCGAGGTGTTCTAAGTGTGGCCATGCTCTTGCTGTCTTGGGTGTAGGAATATGGCTTGTATTGGCAGGAATAAACTCTCTTGTGTATGTGTTGGGAAGAGGGATTCTCTTTGATGAGTAGAAGCCTCTGACTTTTAACCCCGATAACCTTTGACTTGGAACAACCGCGTCTTTGGAGGATAATGTGGAAAGCCTTAGCTGTACATCTTTCTTCTCAGTGTCTAAAGCATCAGCCTTCTCTTGTAGAATGAATGTTGTGTCGCTCTGACTATCCAGAAGGGCATAAACCAGCATTTCCTGTTCTGGGTTGCTTGCAGTGGACAACCAAACTGGAACTATTGTAGAAGTGAGATCACTATTATCAGTCTGGATTACACGATTTGAGATTGCCTCGCTTGATGTTTCTTTAACTTGTTCTTTAGGTTGTTTGGCTTCCTTTTGTTCTTTGTCACCATCATTCTTTCTCAACTCTTTGTCTCGTTCTTCATGTAAACATGTTGGGTGTTTTCCCTTGCATTTATTACAAATACTTCTCTTTTCACATTTCTTGGAAAAGTGTCCAAAACTGAGACATCCAAAGCACAGTCCTTTTGACTGCACAAACTTCACTCTTTCAGATATTGGCTTTTCCATGAACTTTCGACATGTCTGAATTTTGTGGTTTAATTTCTCACAGAAAATGCATTTGCTTGTATCTGTCTTCTCTTCTGCATTACTTGCAAACGTCTTTGCTCCAATAGTTCGAGCTTTAGGAAGTTTCACTTTCTCCGAGTCATTTGCTTTGAGCGCATGCAGCGATGTCACCGGGTTGCATGCTATCTTGGCCTCTCTTGTGACAAAGTCAACAAAATTGCTGAATGTTGGAAATGAACCACATTCCTCTTCAATCTGAATGACTTTCCTATTCCATCTTGCTGTAAGCCAATCAGGAAGCTTGCTGAGCATTCTTTGGTTCTCACTGCAGTCGTTTAGAACTTCGAGACTCTTAATTTCAAACATTGCAGCTTCACAGCCTCTGAGAAAGTCTGCAAACTCTCTCAGTTCAACACTGTCCTTTGTTCCAATCTTCGGCCACAAGGAAAGCTTGTCTCTGAATGCTTTGGCGATTATAAATGAACTCCCATATCTTTCTTCCAAAGTGTCCCAAGCTGCGTGATACGCCATGTCCGTTCCCAACAGGAAGTAACTCTCGACAGCTTTTCTTGCAGGACCACTTATATACTTGCGGAGGTAGTAGATCTTCTCACTCACTGGGATGTTCTTCCTTTCAATCAACATTTGAAACGACATCTTCCAATCCTTGTACTTGATAGGATCTCCATTGAAAACAGCGGGTTCAGGCACTGGTAGACGACTTATGTTGATGGATTCTGTTAAAGCTTTAGCCAGTGCTGTTATTCCATCTTCCTGTGTGGCGCTGCTCTGAGGGTGCCCTCTTGTGGAGTCTTGTGGCATAACGAATGAATGTGCACTTGGATTGAGGCTTGCAGGTGCAAATTGGGTTTCAAACTGACCTGCAGACTTGGATTTGCTCCTTCTTGATTTCCTCCTTTCATGCAGAATGTCTGATATTTCTTCCTCTGAGTTGTTTTCTTCTTCATACACCTTCAGTCGTGCTTTGGCAGCGTTCATCTGCTTTACAGTTTCTAAGCGTTCAAGTTCTCTTCTCTTTTGCTCTAACACTCTTTGAGTTTCAGCATTCTCTGCTTCTTGTTTTACAAGTCTTTGTTTATTTTCCCATTCAAGATCTTCAAGTTTCTTTTTTTCAGATTCCATTTGTTCCATCATCTTGAGGGTGACTTCAGTTGCGGCCAGTTCTGCTGCTGCCTCTCGCCTTTTAGCAGACAACTTGCTCGAGAGACTTGAACTTCCACTGCTTGATTGCTTGGATCTTTGAGAGCCTGCTGAAATAAACACTGAACCAGCTTCACTCCAGTGCACTGATCTCTTTTCTTTTTCTTCAGCTGCAAGAGTTTGTCCTGCATGGTGTATGATCTTTTCAGAAACTGCATGACATGTGTCTACTCTGCGACGAGTGTCTCCATCAGGTGTTTCATAACTGCGTAGCTCTTCATACGCTCGCTTCACAACGTCAGATGTATTTTTTATTCGAACCATGTGATCATGCAAAGCTGTACTGTCACGCGCATCAAGAGCTTTTTTTGTTTGTTTAGCAGCAGTTTTCCACTTTTCATAACTGAGCTTAAAGCGAATTTGAAGCTTATTCAACCTTTCTTCATGCAACACCTGGCCTTTCTCAGTCCGCTTTCTCGGTCTCTCACTTCTCCTTAAGACTTCTTTTTCAGCAACTTGTCTTGCTAAGCTAGTGTCTGCAGTTACTACTTCTACAGCTTCTTCTTGCTGAAACTCTGCTGCTTCAGCGCCACAGGCTTTTGGGTCAGTCATGTTTATCTTACTTGGGCTCTATTTTTTCCTTTTTTTTCTCAGAGTTTTTTCTCTCAACTTAAATGCTTTACAGAAATGTGGCTGTAACTCAATTTAAATGCCACTTCTTAAATGTACTTTTGAACTGAAAAACACTTCTCTCATTAAAGAATTAACTTAAATGCTTGTCAAAGCTCCAAAATGTAAATAATAAATCTTCCTTCCCTTATTAGAATCAGAAACTATAACCTTTAGTCTCAACCAAAATTGCGAAATATTGCCCTTTCAATAATTTTAGATTTACCCTTTATGATTGTCAAGCACTTCAGATTAACTTAGAATTACCTTAATTACCTTAACAACAGCCAGTTTGCATTAAAAAAAAACAATTTCTTAACTTAATCTTGTACTTCAGACCACAGCAGGTTACCCAATTAAAGCACTTAGAGTCCCTTTTCAGTTAGCACAGTTAACCCACTTCTTCACATTTAACTTGTTTAAACGTGTACTTGGTTGTAGGAGAACCACGCTGCACTCCTGGACTCTGGCTTCCTCTGCTTTGGGAAGCCCGCATGCAGTCAGTCCTTTCTTGCGATGCTTGAGAGCGACGTCATCCGTAAACGAGCTGCTCGTTGTCGGCACCGCAGCCGCGACAGGACCCGCTCTCCTCTCCTCTTCTCCAGCACGAAGCAGGCTGAGTTCTGACTGTTACTCCCCTCGAGTTCAAAATCAAGCGTCAGGAGTTCTTTGGTTTCAAACAGGCATTTATTGAACACGTTGCTTGCTTTAACCGCCTTCACAATGCCGTCAGAACTGAGAATAAAACAGAAACTGACATCAATAACTTAAAACATCCACATGAAATAAATGAAACAGTAACATGAGATCCAAAAAACCGAGTTACAAACTTAATACATTCATAACATCAGCTTTAACACAGCAAAACAAAGGAAAAACTTGTACCTCATTGGCCTCATTAACTCATGAGGGGGTAAAGATGATCTTTAATGGCTCCTTCCTTAAAGAAAAGACGCTTGTTGTCTTTAAATAAACATATTGAGCCGCCGTCTCTTGCAGCCTTCTCCCGCACAGCACCGCCTGTGGCTTTAAATGCGTACGCCCCTTAATGTGGTCCGACGAGCAACCGAACACGGAACAAAAAAATAGGTTCCTCTCTAATTTACAAGATCATTTTAACAAAATAAATGAACTTTATCTAAATTAACTTACTGATTTATTTATTGTGTATTTTTAAGCCTCTTTAACCTAAGTGATTAAATAATAAACCAAAAAAAAGCCGCAAGCGGCATTGGTCGGGACCGAGCCTCCCCGCCGGCCAGCGACTGAGACATCCACCCACTAACATGGAGTAGTTAGCATTTCCCATCCACTAGCATGGAGTAGTCAGCGTCTCCCATCCACTAGCATGGAGTTCTTCGCATGTCTCATCCACTAACATGGAGTTGTTAGCATCTCCAATCCACTAACATGGAGTTGTTAGCATATCCCATCCACTAACATGGAGTACTTAGCATCTCCCATCCACTAACATGGAGTAGTTAGCATCTCCCATCCACTAACATGGAGTAGTTAGCATCTCCCATCCACTAACATGGAGTAGTTAGCATCTCCCATCCACTAACATGGAGTAGCTAGCATCTCCCATCCACTAACATGGAGTTGTTAGCATGTTCCATCCATTAAAATGGAGCTGGTGGCATCAGTCATCCACTTACATGGAGTTGTTAGCATGTTCCATCCACTAACATGGAGTTGTTAGCTTCTCCCATCTGCTTTTGAGAGTCACTGAATGAAGGCACTGAGTGTCAGAGTTTGATTGACAGCTGCTGTCAGCTGTGTAACTGCAATACATGCCCATATATGGTAATGTGAGCTAGAGTGGAGAGAGGAGAAAATAAAAGTGTTTTTTGGGGAAACAACTGCTCATTGTTCCTTTGCTGTTTGGCATAACTGAACAAAAAATATCACGTTTGATAGGAAAATTTGTTGTCTTTCAGTTGGTGAGGCTTTCAGAGCAGTCAGACTTTTAGTTTGGACCTCAGAGGCCTCAGCTTGTGAGAAGCGCGAGATTTTTCCCCATCCGGCTCCATTATAACTGAGAGCAAAAAAAATGCAGAGCGCACACCTTTTCTTACCTGTGTAAACGTACATATAACATGATATTTTCCCCACTTATGTTACATCATCTTGTTTGGGAGAACCTGCTGGAACTTTCCGTGTGCTTGGTTTGTTGATAGGAGTCACGGTTTAGCCGCAGTCGCCACTTGTTCGAGGTGCTGAAAAAAGGCGACTTTTTTCCTTTTTTCCCCATTATAACGGATGAGGGCCGGAGCAAGGCAGGATTTCAGACTTCCAACTTTGAATGCTAATAAAATCCACACCGTTAGACTTTTGACAAAGTTGTTCACAACTTTTGTAGAGAAAATTGTCCTCTTTCACGTCGCGTGACTCTTATGTTTGTACGACAAACGGTCTCGGAGGAGATAATTTTTTCGTGAGGAGTGATTTTGAGCAAAATTTTACTTTGAAAGGGAAATAGCGGACTTCCTGTTTAATTTATGTCAGGGGTCTGAGCGCGTGAATTTTAGATCTTGATGAGACGAACGCATGAGTGTTGGTTTGATCTCTCTACGACATTCCTGCGGGCCGTAACGACTGTTTTAGACGTTTTTTGGGATCTAGGTGGCGCTAGAGAGCAGATGGGGTCAATTTTTCCATTTTATAAAATTTTTCGCCGGTCATGATGTGCGTGCCAAATTTGGTGAGTTTTCGTGCATGTTTAGGGGGTCAAATTCGCGTTTATTTGGGCGTTAGTATAATAATAATATAGAAGAACGAGAACGACAAACGAACGAAAAACAATAGAGACCTTGCCCTACGGGCAAGGTGGCCTGCGGCCACCTTGCCCTCCGGGGCTCGGTCCCTAAATATACCAACTGTCTCTGATGGCAGCTACACTTAGTATCAGTAGCAGCCAGAGTGAAATGGTACACAGTTGTGTATTTGTATTCTGCTGTACACAGGAATACATTGGATTTGTTTAGTTTCACCTTCTGTGACCAACAATATCGCTTTACAAGATTAACGTTGGTTTTTTTTTTTTTTTTTCGGACAGTCCAACCGTCTACGCTGCAGCTGTGAGACAGCAGCTTTCAAAGCTGACATTACCTGCTGACTCGGTTTTGTTTGGCGTACATCGACAACATCATTATTGTCTCTTATACAGAAAATTGAATTTGAGTTTGTGAAAATGATCAACCAGTTATTCTGTTTTTTATTCAAGCGCGTGTCTACGCTTCCTGATTAAGTTTGTGTGGCTTTATTTTGAATATTTAGAATGAGACTCTGTCTTTGAATGATTTTACTATTCATTTATACCTTTTCTTGTATTTTATACACTTTTTTAAAAACCTTACCTCCTTTTGAGTTGTATTTTCAGATCTATATATTAGAACTTGGGTGGATGTGAAGGTTTTCCAGTGATCACGTTAACTGGGAAACATCAGAGAATTTCACGATGCTTATCACAAAGGACACGACATGTTTCAGAGTTTTGAGAGCAGTAACTTAAAATTTCAAGTCAGGAGCAGATTTGGTTATCTTCAGGTCACAAATAGTAACACTTTTGATTATTTGCTTTCTATGTTAAGATGAAACCTGAGTTTCTTTTTAGATCATAATTTTTAGGTTCACCTCTGGAGAGCTTTAAAAAGGTCATATAACCATCTAAAGTGCTACAGACACCCGGACATATCTGTTTGTAGTAAAATGTAATATCTAACAGCCTGTTTGAAAATTGTATGATTGAGAAATGTTAATGAGTCTTTTTTTCACTTTCTGCAGCTCCGGCTCATAGAATGAACCTTCGATCGCTTTGCTGTCATAATCTTTGAGTTCGTATACCGGTGGAGTACGCGGAATGCATTCTGACACCGTAAATACTTTGTTCGTGAATCTCTGTTCGTATTTTTTATCGAAGGCCTCTCGCAACTTGGATATTCTGACAACATCGCCCTCCTTAAATCCTGCCTTTATTTTTGTTTTCTCTTGTCTGGTGGTGTAGGCGTACCGTACAAATTGTGAAACACTTGAAGGCCCTTACTCACATCAACCGGGCACATTTTTATACTACTGTGGTAAGTGTTATTATAGCTTTTTACTAAGTCTGGTAGGACTTCCACGTACCGTCTAGTGTTCTTAGCAGTGAAATTCTAGTCTTTAGCGTTCGGTTAAATCTTTCAACCACGCTCAAAGGTGAGCCCGTCTTCCTATCGCAAAGGTCTGCCTGAAACTGTTTGAGAGGTCTTGTAACAAAAACTCTGTTCCTTGGAAAATGTATCCTAGCCGGTTTATGCAGAGTATAGGAGTCTTGAGATGATAAAAAGTCTTTCACATCTTCCACCCTGACTTTCTTTCTTTCTACCCCGCCGAAACTACCAGGATGACTCGGCTTGTAATATAACCTCTTCATAACACGTTTCTCCGCCATCTCAATTTAAATTCACCCCCCTCTAACCGTCTGTCTGGCTCCTACTCATCCCTTCAGATGTGTCAACACCTAACCCGTCGTAAAAACTTCAAAAGACCTCAGACGGAAGGAAGTTTGGGGGGGGGGGGGGGGGGCAAATGCGCAGTGGACATACGCTGGACAAATGGTGGACAAATGGCAAGGGGAGGGGTTTATTGGGGGCCATAAATCTTTCGTTTGACATATAATACCGTATCTGTCTCTCTATTGCAAAAAAATAAAAAAAATAAATAAATTTTTTGGTCTCAGTCTCGGTCTCGGTCTCGGGCTGAACCGGTCTTGGTCTTGGTCTTGACTTGTCAGTCTTGGTTTTGAGACTCTCTGGTCTTGGTAGTGTCTTGGTAGTGTCTTGGTCTCGGTTGAGGTGGTCTTGACTACAAGTCTAGAGAAGGCCTTGGAGCAGTGCTGCAGTGCAGTGCAGTACAAAGCTGTCATAAATATAAACCACAGTTTCATAACCAGAGGTTTTCTCCACCAAATAAGAACAATCAGTGTCTCTGTTTCACAGCCTTAATATTTCACTGTTGTAAACTACTTTACTAATATAAAACCCCTTTTAAATTTATTATTTTTTTTAATGTTGCAGGCCTGAGTCGCGGCTTGAGATTGTTGAGCCCAAAGCTTAACGGTCTGATCACAACAGGGTAAAATAAAATCAACATTAACTAGCAGCCACATGCACACAGTCCCAACGTTTCTGTTATCTTATCGCCTGAACTTCGCCGGCCAGGCAGTCTCTGTGTGTAAACAGAAATCAAACTGCTGAAATTAACTGTCACTCACACTCACCTGTGTTGGGGTTTACGATTGGTAATTGGGAATAAATAACTAAAGTATTGATTACTGAGAGTAATTAATTACTTTAAGTAATTTAGTTACCTATTAGTTTGACTAAATTTTGATTTACCAATTCATAATTGCAGGTCATTCACAGTGGATCACCAATAACCATCAATCACGGCATAATAAACTGTTTAAAGTGAAGCACCAAGTAATTTAACCCAACATCAACTATTATTAATCAGAATAAATGGTTAATTATTCGTTAATAATGTTAAATAATCAGCTATTTGGGAATGGAGTAGACCAGAGTGATTTAACCATCAAATTATCGATTAACAAGGTGTTAATAATTAATCAATAATGCCACAAATGACCAATTACTGGAAATGGGTAAATTACAGAAAATGAGCTGAGGGAAGTTATAAATTGTGCATTAAATTAACCTATAGTTTATTTAATTAATAATTCCAGGGCACCACCTCGTCAGAGGAACATTCATTACCAATTTTCAGTCTCAAAGATGGAAAGTTAATTTAAGCTGGATGTTAATCTTTGGATAAACAACCGTTAAATTATCAGAGAAGGTGTGAGATCGAGCACAGGCTGATACAACCAGGAACTTAGTCACAAGAACCAAAAACAGGAATGAATCGTTCAGTTCAGTTAATGAGCGTTTATTAACAATGTCTATTACTAATTAACTCATCTAATTAACACAAACAGAACATATTCAACTTGTGTGTGAGTCGGGCTCGGTCCGCTCTGTCCGGTGACCAGGCGCGAGTGTGTGTGCGTGTGTGTGTGGTTGGAGGCGGAGCGGGGCGTCTCTCGGAGTCCCGGGTCTGGGCTCCGCGAAGGGAGTGAGGGGGGGCGACTCCCGGTCCGGCTTGCCCGGCAGGGGTAGCGGGGGGGCGGTGCAAGAGAGAGAGACGGAGAGAGACGGAGAGAGAGAATGGAGAGAGAGAGACAGGGTGAGGGGACGCCCAACGGGTCTGTGTGGATTGCGCAAGGAGGGGGAAGAGGAGAAAAGATGGCGGGTTAAAAAAACAACTGATTTATTCCAGTGAACAAAAGGTGAGTCCAGAAGCTGAGTCAGGGACCAAGCTGGGTCCGAGGTGGCTCTCAGCAAAGTTCCAGTAGAAGAATGGATCCGGGTCCGGAGGCAATTTGGAGCAGGCGGGCGGCAGGAGCGACAGGAGGCTGCGAGGTTTGCGGCGAACAGAGCGGGATCCCCAAACTGAGAGCAGTGGAAAAAACAGAGTGAGTGCGAAGTTCACCAGAGCAGATCGAAGCAGGCACATCTAACACACTGTTGTTGATGTTAAGGTCCAGCGCCGATTCCAGCCAGGGACGCCACCTAAACAGGGAGGGGGGAGAGCAGCTGAACCTCATCCCACTGATGAGCTGGAACCACACCTCCGAAAACCCACTCCAGCACCGCCCACCTGAAAATCAAACAAACAGCCTCCCTAGGAGGAAGCAGAGGTGCTGGCCGTGACATTAATATGATGTCTCACAATTCATTCATTCATTTATTCACCCACACATGCTCACCATCAGAAATACATGGCAACAGAGTCGGCATACAAGTCTCATCACTTAACACTTGATGTCCATCTGGAAACGAGACAGAGATTTCTCCAGGATTAGTCTGTTCTTATTTAAACCATCATTAACAACTCCTGCATTTAATCAATAATGAACTCATAATAAGTGATGAGACAAAACATAAAGATGAATTGCAGTGGCGCTCATGATGATAAAGAATTTATCCGTGCCTTGTAAACGAAGCACACGAGTTATTCTCACATGAGCTCTTTAAAACCCGGTTTATCAGAGACCTTCAGAAGCTTTAATGTGTGTTTTTTTCTCCACAATAATTTAATTCCAGTGCTATACTTAATACCCAACAAAAGAACAGTGCTCACAGCTCAGAGTATTTTTTCTTCATCAAGATGTCATTTGGTATTTACTGTGTTCAAAAAATTATCTTAAAACTGTGATCTCAAACTTGTTTTACTTTTGCCCAAAGAGGTTACACAGAAATCCTGTGTGTGTGTGTGTGTGTGTGTGTGTGTGTGTGTGTGTGTGTGTGTGTGTGTGTGTGTGTGTGTGTGTGTGTGCATGCAGACTGCAGCAGAACCCACCCACATGTGTCAAACTGACATTTCCACAGAATTTGAGTGAGAGATGTTTTGTGAACATTTGTTTGTCAGTGATGTTGTGTCAGAGTGTCTCTTTCTGTGTCCTCAGAACACAATACAGGACCTCTGGACTGTGGCTTGTGTGTGTGGAGGACAGTCTGTGGTTCAGGATCATTCAGAGAGACACACCTGCGTGCTTGAGCAGGTGGTCTCTCGGTGGGGACACTCAGTTATCTTCCCTCCTCTTTGTCACATCATAAGTGCTAAAAAACTGGATGGCTAATAACTTTCTGCAGCTAAATTCTGAGAAAACTGAATTTCTTATCTCTGCTCCTCCAAGTCTTGTCCCTAGGATCATAAATGGTTTAGGTCTCCATACCTCCGTGATTAAATCTTCTGTTAAAATTCTAGGTGTCGCTGTGGACCAGGCTCTGACTCTGGATCAACATGTGAAACTTCTGATTCGTTCTTCTTTTTTCAGTTGAGGAACAGCCAGACTCAAGCCCATTGTCTCTCAAGCTGAGCTGGAGATGCTAATCCATGCGTTTGTATCATCACGCCTGGATTACTGCAACTCGCTGTTTACCTCCCTCAGCAAAGCGTCTCTGGATCGTCTGCAAGTGGTCCGAAACGCCGCTGCCAGACTGCTGACCAGGACCCCCAGGAGGCCCCACATACCTCCAATCTTATTTGCTCTTCACTGGCTCCCCATTAAGTTCCGAGTACAATATAAAGTCCTTGTGGTCACGTACAGAGTTCTGCACGGCCAGGCACCAGCTTACATCACAGATTTGTTACAGCCTTACGTTACCAGCAGGTCCCTGAGGTCCTCCGATCAGGGCCT
Source organism: Salarias fasciatus (assembly GCF_902148845.1). Lineage (NCBI taxonomy): Eukaryota > Metazoa > Chordata > Actinopteri > Blenniiformes > Blenniidae > Salarias > Salarias fasciatus. The sequence goes on along the minus strand of NC_043755.1, from coordinate 32,074,762 downwards.
GCTGGGAATCCCTCGCTCCAGACTGAAAACTAAAGGTGACCGCGGCACCCACTCTCTGGAACTCCCTCCCAATCAATCTAAGATCAGCGGACTCTGTCGACTCCTTTAAAAAGCAGCTTAAGACGCATCTCTTTAGTCTTGCTTTTCTCTGATTCTGTCGTTTCTTTTCCTGTTTTTGTGTTTTGTGCTCTGTGTTTTTATCCCTTGTTGTTTATGTCATGTAAAGCATTTTGTGACACGATGATCTAGAAAACTATTTGTCCTTGAAATGCAAGCAGACCAGCCCCAACACCTCGCCAGAAGGCCTTTCCCCCACAAGCCACTTCATTACAGTAATCTAGATTAATGTTCTCCGTCCCTGGAGGCTCTGTGTCCTGCATGCCATAGGTCTGATAGCATAGAGAGGGAGCTTATTTGGCTTTCTGAGGAGCTCGCTGATGACATTGAGATTGAACATTAGATTCAGGTGTGAAACAAGCAGTACAGGGAAACCTACATGACCAAAATAAAGACCTCTGCCCTGATCCAATCAGACCTCCTGGCTCTTTTTGTCTTTCAGTGTTTGATGGGCTGAGTGTAAAGTCGTCACACTTCACATTCTGCCTCTGAGGTACTGCAGGACGATTCTGACCACCTCACTCCCTGATCACCTGTTTTTGAATATATTATTTGAATAAGAAGCCACAGAAGGTTGAACCATTGATTAAAAGAGAGGAATAAAAACTTCTCCTGGAGAAAATAAATAGGCTCAGTGGCTTTTACCCAAACCCTGAGGTGTGAGTCCAGAGAGGAGAGTTCACATTGTGTGACTCTAAAAGTGAAGCCATGCTTGAATCAATTACAAATAGTCAGGGAGAGTACAAACAACAAACATCTCTGCAGGCAACAAACATATGAACACTTTTTTTTTCACAAACAAGCAACAAATTGTTTTTTCTTTGTAAAAAAAACACAATAAAACATCACAAAGGACTGAAGATGTAACAGTAAGAGAGTGCTGCTTCGATCTGACAGTGGCCTGAGTCATGAAGACTTTCGGTTGGAGCTATATGAGTCTAATGAAGAGGCCACAGCCAGAAAACAAGCTGTAGCCAGTGTGGCGCTCTGACTGAAGGCACAACCCACTATCTATAGAGGAGAAGAGACACGCAGCCAGCATGAGACTCGTGCGCACGTTCAGAAAGCACATAAGATGGAATATGATCTCCTATTAAGCTGGGCCAGAAACAAGGTACACAAGAGGAGCTGAAGGTCAGTTTTTGGTTTTAGTTGGGATTGAAATCAGATTTCAATTAATTTCATATTTTTATTCTTCAGGGGAAAATAGTGACTTTAACCAGATTTAGCAGACTTATAATTCAGTTTTTGCAGGTTTAAGCACAAACTGCACTTCCAAATTATATTTCACAACCTGGAAATGACAAAAGCATTTTATAAAAACATAGTAGCCTATATATCCAAGAGCTGTGTATATTTTCCAACATGCATCTCTTCGTGCTCTTATTTGACATAAAAGGCCACAAGATTAAAAACCAGTGATATATTCCAACAAACCTAATCAACAAATTCTTGTTTTCAGATGCAACAGAAAGTCTGATAAAACTCACAAAAAGGGATAAGAGTTTAGCAAACCGATTTCATAAAATCAATCCAAAGCTCTTTTGTTTGTGAAAGGACTCCATGCACCACAGACTGACGTCTGCCACCTGGCATCCCAGGACAACGGCATAACAAGAAAATACATTGTATGTATTACGTAAATGTCATCAGTGCATGCCCCGTTTTCAGATTAAAAAAATGAATGCGTTGATCTGAGGTTCAGTCTTTCCAACTTCCCAAAGAAACAATGAAAAAAGAAAATGGAGGTCTGTGGTTGGGGGTCTGCACAGACCCCCTGCAGGCTGGACAGAGGAAACCATCCCAGCCTTTGACTCGGGCACTGGGCCCTTTGACCTTTCAGCAGATGTAAAGTAAAGGTGGTAACACACACACACACACACACACACACACACACACACACACACACACACACACACACACACACACACAATATATCGCTGTCCATGGTGCTGAAGTATCACCATAATACAGTCATGAGGCACACTGTGTGAAAGACATACATACATACACACACACACACACACACACACACACACACACAAACACACACACACACACACACTTTAATTACCCCTTTCCCACTGCAACTAGCGGGTCGACCCGTGTTTTCACCCGCTAACGGTCGCTTTTTTTTTTTTTTTTAAAGACTCCTTTCCCACTGCATGCAGACCCGCGTCTAGCCGCCTGCTGGCGAGCTGCGACGCTGCGTTTTCCCGCACTGATGGTGTCCCACGTTGATGACATCATCAGCGCGACGGAGCAAAACGAAAGTAAACAATGCAGCGGAACACATTCCCTGTTACCTGTGGACAAATCTCCTCTTCCCCACGGATCAAGAGCAGCTCTCTGGTGTCGCTATCGTGCCACTGCTGGGTCATGTTGGCGAAGGAAATCTCACACTGTGTCCAGAAACAACAACTAGCATGCTAATGTAGCTGCACTGCGTCGACGTCATCATGTAAGTTTCCGGATGTGTCCCTCCCACTAAAAGCCGGTACAAAGTGACCCGATAAATTACCAGGTCGTTTGACCCTGCAATTGACCCTGGTCGAGATCGCAGGTAAACCCTTTCCCACTGCCATGAGGAGCCAACAGTCAGCGGGTTTAAATGGGTTTTTTGGCCAGTGGGAAAGACTTGGTATTGTGATTCAACAATCACCAAACAACAACACGCCGCCCTCCGACGTGTTTGAGGTGTTGCTCAGCTGGAGCGCTTTACTCCAAGCAAGGTGGCGTCCAGCAGCTATGATGCTCCACTTGATGATTCACTCCTCTCCAGCTCTGACCTCAGCTGAGCGCTTGGTTCACTCTCTCGGCTACCGTGGGTGTTTGTATAACAGGTTATACAGGCTGTGCTATAAGCTGATATGTAACTCCTGAAATACAGCAGAGAGAGCGGCGCGGGCGGACCCCTGGCTTTCAGCTGTGTCAAATATACATTTATATGTCCAGTCGACATAGAGCTCTGGGCTTGTTCATACATTCCAAATGCACATGAACCAGCTATCACTTTATGACCTTTTTTCAAATTGTTGAAGTCTTTTTACGAAGGCTATCAAAACATTGATTTTTAAATTATAATTAGTCACAGAATTTGTCTTTGCCTGAATAATTCAGGCAATACAATTCAAGGTCAAGGTCAATTCAGGCTGAATTGCATGATCTATATATGCTACATGTAGGGCTGGACGATATGGCCATAAATTTTATCACGATATAGTTCATAATTTCAGTCGATACGATATAATTCCGATATCGATATAAATAATACAAAAGCCTCAGAAAAACTGGTAAGAATCATGTACATAATGTACTACCTGTAAAACTAGAAATGATCTATCCAGGAAGCTCCTCCAGTATAAAATTTTAGAAATAAAAACTGCAATAAATTAAATGTTTACCTTTTATTTAAGAAATATGAAATTACTGTCAAATAAATGTAAGCTTCACCTTTTTCAATATAAATAGCTTTAACTTTACACTTAAATACAGTTATGTTATTGTTACAGATTCAAACAAAGCTGCTTCAACCAGGAAGAAAAATAAAAGTGCTCAGAATTACTGCAACAAACAGAGAAAGAGTGAGCAACAACAAACATAAATATTACTGGGACTGGGAATTGAAATAACTGCCATACTCTCACCTTTTCAATATTCATAGCTTTAAATTTTAAACTACAACACAGTTTTTCTTATAGATTTAAATAAAGGTGCTTCAACCGGGAAGAAAAATAAAAGTGCTCAGAATTACTGAGGTTAAGTACAGAATTACTTAAGGTTGTAGTGATTATGGTGACACTGCAGCGAATCCCTGTACTGTTTTTTTTTTTTTTTTGTGGTATTGGTCTTCACTGTTGCAGCGTCTTGTAAATTGTAGACGGTCCCTGAACCTAGGCACTACCGGCTGCTCATCGAAATCAATATTGTTTCTGATGCTTGATAGACAGATACATTTAATAAAATGAGCTTGTAGCAAACAGTCCACCTCACAGCGATGGGATGGAGGCGCCCTTTGTGTGTTACTGACGTTTTGTTGAAGAGTTATTGAGACCGAAAGTCCGCATCTGTCAATATGCTGCCAACTTTAATGGGCTGTTCAGTGAACGATATACCCAATTCGTGGCCACGAATTCATATTTCGTGGGCACGATTTATAATTTCATGGCCACAAATTAGCTTTTGGAAGCTTATTCAGTCGAATTTACATCACGAGTTCTCATTTTGGAGCTCAAACTTACCGCGGTGGAGCTAAGCTTGTAGCCTGAGCTGAGGACGGCCAGTTGTGGTGTGCTGCCGAGTACTGATCACTCTCTCACGGCGCTTTCTGTTCGGCTTGAATCAGCGGTGCGGTGAACAGCAGTTAATCATTTTGAAACGCATACTGTAATGCACTATACCGAAAATTTGTTTAAAATTCATATCACAGTTATTGAATAAAAATATACCGCGGTATATATTGCCATCGAAATTTTGTCCAGCCCTCGCAACATGTGGTTGCCTTGTGTAACCCAGTGTTAAGAACATTGTGGCGAGGTGAATCAGATAAAAGGAAGCCGGACGACGCCACCTTGGGGATTGCACCCAAGGAAATAAACTGAAATTAATGATGTGTGAGGACACTCGGGTTCGTGGCTTAAGAAGCAGGAGACGTGGGTTCTGGCTAACAGAAATATCTTTATTAAATATCAAAAACACAATCACTCTCTTAAAAGAAGGGGAAGAGGGGGAGTCCAAACAGGAGCTGAGGCTTACCGGTGGGACACGGGTAGTAGGGGAAATGAAGGCCTCGGAAGGATCACCCCAGACACACGTGGGCACTTTCACTCACTGAAAATAAAGGTGAACACACTCAAACCAAAAGGGGTGCACAGCACATCACACGGGAGGGAGACACCATCACCCAGGAACACCGATGCCACCACCGTGGCTCTCAGCTTCTGGAAGGGAGGGAAGAAAGACAAGGGGAGTTAAAAAAGGCTCTCATTCATGCATTCAAAAAAAAAGAAAATAATTAACAACTAAACACGAGTGGGAGGGCAGCCACAACTCACAAGTAAAATAAATAAATGCAAACCTGTAACTGCCACACCCAAACAAAACAAAAATAAATGAAAAATAAACAAAAGAATGAAAACAAAATTAAATAAGGAAACAATAGCCAAAAGAGCAACAAAATATACCAACACCTGTCTTAAACTAAAATAATCAAATCAAAAAGAGAAGATAACGCAAACAGATCGCTCCTGTCTTCCGCCTGGCATTCCACCAGCGTACAAGCCCGGTTCAGGTGGTCAGCCAGTTGCTTGGAGTGCAGCAAACTGTCGACGGCCGACTCCACGGAACAGAGGCAGACCAGGCAAAATTATGTGTGCCCACACTGGTCGTGGCAGCAACTCGGAAGGGCAAAACAGCTGGCAGGTTCCACTGCAGCTTGATCGGCCACTCCTAATACACAACTGAAAAAGACAGTCATACATCTGCTCAAACTGACTTAGAATACGGGTGTTCCTAAGTACCGGCCAAAAAGCATCTAACTGACACGCCCAGTGGGAGAGGTGGGGAGTCTGTGACCTCGAGACAGCCACCTACACACAAACAGCTGATTACTGCCAGCTGATCATGACAGGAGGGGAGCGCCTCCAGAAGGAAAACTGTACTCACTCATTTAGCAGCAAGTTGACTCACAGATGAAGGGGGAAAATGACCCTAAACGCAGCCCAGCAGACAACACGGCTCGCACGGCTCACTCAGCTCACACCAGGAAGTGAGGAAGCCCAGGGGCCCTAAAAGACACTAAGGGCCAATCCCAATTCTACCCCTTTCCCCTCCCCCTCAGCCCTTGGCCCTACCCCTATCACTCTCCTACCCCTTTTAGAATAAGGCTGAGGGGAAGGGCTGTCTTTGCAGCACTATGAATTGGGATACCCCTTGGCCCTTTAAGCCCCACTGCGCTCCTATCACAACAAAAAATTATGGATATTAGAAATGATAGAAATTACAGTAAAAATTACTTTTATTTTTTTTAATAATGGCATTATTATTTACCTTATATTTATTTTTGAGGTTCTCCTACTTTTTTGAAGCTTGCTGGGCTGTAACTTCCCCTTCCAAGCCATTTTATTTTATGAATTTCCTAAAGTAATACAGATATGTTTATATAAACACGTTTTATTACTAACGTATCAGAGCTTAGACGAATAATATAATTTACTCCCAATGTGTTTTGGTGCTGTATTTTGATTTCAAAAACTTTTCTTCATTTTCACCTCTAAACTGAATCAGAAGTCGGGGTTCATCGGGGGTCCCTGTGTCAAACATATTACGTTAAAAACATGATAAAAGATGATGTTAATACAGTGATTAGTGCTCTTCAGAAGTTACAAATTTACGATTGGAAACGGTGCTACGCAGCGCTAAAACGTTAATCCATGACTGGGACACTGTCACGCTAGTATATCTATAAATTCAGTGAAGCAAATGCACTTTTTTATAGCTTTTTAAATAGTATACAGAAAGCAATCTTACATTTGTGCGACTCCGTGGTGGGCGCCATGTTGTTTTTTTCTGGCCAATGTGAAACTCCGCCTACCCCTATTGAGAATAGGGAGCATCGATGCAGACTTCGCTGAAAGGGGTGAAATAGCCCTTCCCCTTACCCCGACCCCTATTCAAAAAGTAGAATTGGGATAGCCCTTAAGCCTCGTGAACGCGCATATCATAGGGGTAGGGGTAAGGGGTAGAATTGGGATTGGCCCTAAAAGACCAGCAAGACTGACTCATTTTGTTTTATTCATTTATTGGTGTTTTCTTTTATTTTTATTGCGCGCTTTTGTATTTTGTAAATATACCATTTTGCATTCAAATCATTTTGCAAGTAAACGTTCCTCACTTGCACTCCTGTGTGTGTGTCCATGCTTTTACTCACCCTCGGCTCCCAGACGAATTTAGAGCTTCTGATCTGGCGTAACAGTCCCTTCATATTTTCATTTTTCTGAGGCAGCTGAATTGCTCAACCTAAATATCAAGGGTACATTTGTGCTACACTTGGTAATGAGCATGATTCCCCCTCAATTATTTCTGTTGTCATAAAAACAAATTAGCACAATGCGATGTACTCTTTCCCACTTATTTCATATGACAGATTACATGACATTAACAGTAGCACATTTACAGCTGTTCATTCAGTTTATTTTTGTGAATCAGTTCAAAAATATAACCCTAGTTTTTAAAGACACTCTGTTTGGGAATGAATTTACAAACTAGAAACTGCAAACTGAAACGAGAAAATTCTCGAGGAAATTTTGGCTTTGTGCCTACAACCTGCTGCCGAATCTGTGTGTGTGTGTGTGTGTGTGTGTGTGTGTGTGTATGTGTATAAAACTCCTCCATACTCCTCCTGTGAGCTCTGAGGGAGAGGAGCCATGACAGATTCTGCAGCTGCGCTGCTGTTGCCATAGAAACAAGCTCCACTCTCCAGCCATGACAGTGAATCCACAGTTTTTCATGCAGTGTGCAGGGTTGAAGAAATGTCGTTTCTTGGGGACCGAGAGGCGAAATTGAATTTTTTGTGAGTCACAAGCCTTTCATGGATTTATCCTGAAAATTTCATGTCTGTAGGATCATCCATTCAGCCACAGCGAATGTGGGAAGATGAGTGAAGCTTTGGAATCAGGTGAGAAAATCTGTCTCCAAAATGTATTGAAGCGGATGGAAGAAATTCCTGCACTCTCCTCAAACAAATGCATCTGGAGAGAGAACCTTTTGAGATAGAGACAAAATGACTTGATTGTGATCATCACAACAAAAATCCCTACGTTTTGAGGTATAATTTTTGAAGATTGAGCCAGAAATGTGGCCAGGATGACGAGAGAGAGAAATTCTTTTGGGTTTGAATCGAGAGCCTGCCGCACTCTAATTTAAATATGCACACTCTAATCTCTCCAATAGACAACCATTATAAAGTCACAAAAATGGCTGATGCACTCTCTGTACTTTAAGGCTCATAGTTTAAATTTGGTAAAAGATATTGAAATGAGGTTTGCACATCTGCGTAGAGGACAAAAATGCCTACGTTTTGATATATAAATTACGTCTCTACATGAAAGTATGGCGACTCACTGTGGAGTTGTTCGGGGATTAATTTTTTGGTGTCACAGTTTAGATGATAAAGTGGCAAGCATTGGTAACGCAGCACCTAGCAACTGTTGCTAAGTAACATGATGTAATCGAAATGAAAGCCATTCTGTAGCCTTTCAAGTGCAGTTTCTGCAGTGTAATGTTTACATCTCTTCACAAAGGCGTAGAGCAAGATAGGGAGAAGTTCATTTTCTATTAGCTGTGAGATAGAGAGAGAGGCCAGTTGTACACAGACCAAACTACGATATTCAGAGGACATCAACAGCAGTCATGGACATTAATCGAAGAGAACTGCAGCGGGGAATCAGTCAGGAGGTTAAAACCTTCAAACAAAAGTTAACGGGGAGACAATGGAACTTGTTGAAGTCAGGGACTCCAGACTTTGCTTCATCAGTAGTTTTAGCAGAGTTTGTTATGAACGTGATTGACTTATCGTCAAAATATTTTTTGAGAAGATTGATGGTGAAGTTAGCCTGACAGAGCAGATGGTTAAGGACTCTCTCAGTGCCACACTTCCTGAGAGTTTAGCTCTGTATTTTGATGCTCAGGTAGACTATGCTGACATCTCAAGGAGCCTGATCCAGTCTCTGGCTGAAGAAGTCACAGTACGAGTGAGTTCAGCTCAGTCTGGAGGGGCAGCAGAAAAGCCGACTCTTGGTCAACCTGTCACTCCGCCTGAGCGACTGCACAAGGTGCTTCAAGTTGCAGAAGAAATGATGAAGAACATTCTTCAGGAGATGTCACATAGTATTTTTGGAAAAAAAGAAACGCTGAGGAAAAGTGAGGCAGAAGGAGAGACAGGACGGGACTCTGAAGGAGCAACAGACCACTTCAAGTGGTCAAAGCCAAAAGAGATGTTCACTGTCATCTGGGAATTTCTTGAAGAAATTGCCTTTCCTCTTGTCGATGACATCCTTGATCCTGATTGCCAGGAAGTGAAATATAAGCTTGCTCAAGTCAGTAAGAGAGCCTCAGAATTTGCTGATGATATTCTGAGGGATTTCAGGGCTCAAAATGTCTGGAGTAGATCTGGAAATGTGCAGCCAGAACAGAAGTACAGACAGATGCTGAAAGTTGCTGCTGATAGGATCATGAACGTTTTGGATTGGGTGTTTTCAATAGTGTATATTTGCCGCATTGTGGTAAAACTGCACACCAGTGACTTCTCACCATTTCAAGACCAGAAGGCATTGCTGACAGTGCTGGAGCATGTTGAATCTGTTCTCACATTCCAAAAGGTTCAAATGCCAAAAGTCAACGTGTTCCCCAACATTTGCTCCATTTTTCAAGAGCACCTCTTTGGTAATACAAAGCCTGATATTGAGGGAAAAGTGAAGCAATATTTTTCAATGAGGGAGTGGTGGCTGAGCACTCACTATAAGAGCTACCGGAGCAAGGTGATGCTCACTTTACATGATGCTCAACAGGTGATCACAGCTTCACCTGAGGGTCCAGAACCTGATCTGAATATACCTATTGAGCCACAGTCACCTGTGGTGATACAGTCATTTTCAATGTACCTGGACCCTCCAGGTACCCTTAAGAAATTGTTGATACCTGTCACCTTGTCATGTGACTCAGTGGAGGTGCAGGCCAAGGCGCTGGTGGATTCGGGAGGTGATGGGAACATCATCTCGGAGAAGCTGGCGCAGAGGCTGGGGGTCGCCTTCGACACGTGTGCTCCAGCCAAACGTCTCAACAATGGTTTGGGAAAACCACTTCCTATCCTCCAGTTTTGTACAGTCCCAGTAACACTACTTTCCCCTGGCAACCATATGGAGAAGATCAGTTTCCATATATTACGTCAGGCCAGACACGAGGTGGTCCTTGGATACAGCTGGCTGGAGCTCCACAACCCTCTCATCTCCTGGACCAGGGGAAGGTTGGTCTCATGGAGCACACACTGCCAAGTCAAGTGTCTCCAGTCCGCGGTCTGTTCTCCATCTCTGCCTATCCATCAGCCTGCCGAGAAGGCCTCTATGCTCTCCTTGGTGCCTCCGGTTTTTCATGACTTGGCTCCTGTATTCAGCAAATCCAGAGCATTTTCGTTACCCCCTCACACATCCTATGACTGTTCCATCGAGCTGGTGAAAGGAGCGACCTTGCCATCTGTGCAGGAGAGATTCTACAGCCTGTCGAGACCCAAGATGGAGGCCATGGAAGTATACATCAAAAACGCACTAAAAGCCGGAATCATCCGACCCTCCTCGTCTCCTCTCGGGGCAGGCTTCTTTTTTGTTGCTAAGAAGGATGGCTCTCTTCGTCCGTGCATCAATTACAGTCAGCTCAACAACATCATGGTCAAGGACAAATACTCGTCCCTTATGGACTCTGATTTGAGTTTGTTCCGTCAAGCCACCATCTTTACCAAGCTGAAATTGCACAATGCGTACCACCTGATTCGCATCCGAGAGGGAGACGAGTGGCTGACGGGGTTCACGACACCGCTGGGGCATTTTGAGTACCTGGTCATGCCCGTCGGCCTCACCAACGCCCCAGCAGTGTTCCAACGTCTAGTTAATGATGTGCTGAGAGACTTCCTAAACGTTTTTGTTGAAAAGTATTATGAGGATGATATTGTGGTGTTCTCTAAATCCAAGGAGGACCATGTCAGCCATGTCCGGCAGGTGCTACAGAGACTCTTGGAGAACCGGTTGTATGTCAAGGCGGAGAAATGTGTATTCTTCTCTGCTTCCACGTCATTCATGGGGCTTGCCATCGAGGACTCGATCCAGGCGGATCCGGCTCAGGTCAAGGCGGTGGTAGACAGAGGCTACAGTCAGGTGGCAATTCCCCTCACCCAACTCACATCCACCAAGTCACACTTCACCCGGTCTGGGGAGGATAGGAGGGGCGTCGCTGGTCTCAAGGAGTGCTTCAGCAGTACCTCCATCGTGAGGCAGGTGATCCCAGCCCAGCAGCTTATCGTGGATGTGGATGCATCTGACTCTGGGTTCGGTTCCGTCCTCTCGCAAAGATCATCTGAGGATCACCTAGAACCACAGTTGCCTATGAAAACAGAGTCACCTGTAGAAACAGAGCTGCCTGAGAAAACAGAGATACTGGTGGAAACAGAGTTTCCAAAGAGCCAATACCCCCTTCAGCAATTGTTGATACCTGTCACCTTGTCATGTGGGTCAGTGGAGGTACAGGCCAAGGCGATAGTGGATTCGGGAGCTACTGTGAGTGTCATTTCGGAGAAGCTGGCACAGATGCTGGGGATCACCACTGACATGTGTTCTCCAATCGGACATGCATACGATCCATCCGGAGTCGGACTTCCTTTACTCAAGTTTTCTATAGGTCCAGTAACACTACTTTCCCCTGGCAACCATAGGGAGAAAATACATTTCTTTATATTACCTGGGTGCACTGATGAGGTGATCCTTGGATATCCATGGCTGTGGCTCCACAACCCTCTCATCTCCTGGACCGGAAAAAAGATGGTTTTATGGGGCACACACTGCCAAAATAACTGTCTCCGGTCCACGGCCTGTTCTCCATCTCTGCCCATCCATCAGTCCATCGAGGAGGCCTATGATCTCTCCCTGGTGCCTCTGGTTTTCCATGACTTGGCTCCTGTATTCAGCAAATCAAGAGCATTGTCGTTACCCCCTCACATGCCATACGACTATTCCATCGAGCTGGTGAAAGGAGCCACCTTGCTATTCGAGAGATTCCACAGCCTCTTGGGCCTCGAGAGGGAGGCCATAAAAGTACACTTCAATGACATACTAAAAGCCGGAATCATCCGACCCTCCTTATCTCCTCTCGGGGCAGGCTTCTTCTTTATTGGTAAGACGGATGACTCTCTTCGTCCGTGCATCGATTACAGTCAGCTCAGCAACATCACGGTCAAGGACGAATACTCGTCCCTTATGGACTTTGATTTCAAGTTGCTGCAGGGAGCCACCATCTTTACCAAGCTGGACTTGCACAATGCGTACCACCTGGTTCGCATCCAAGAGGGAGACGAGTGGCTGACGGGGTTCAAGACACCAGTGGGGCATTTTGAGTACCTGGTCATGCCCTTTGACCTCAGCAACGCCCCGGCAGTGTTCCAACGTCTAGTTAATGATGTGCTGAGAGACTTCCTTAACACTTTCGTTTTTGTGCATCTTGATGAAATTCTGGTGTTCTCTAAATCCAAGGAGGAACATGTCAGCCATGTCCGGCAGGTGCTACAGAGGCTCTTGGAGAACCGATTGTATGTCAAGGCGGAGAAATGTGAATTCTTCTCTGCTTCCACGTCATTCCGGGGATTTTTGATTGCCGAGGGGGGTTTCGTCATCTCGACACCCTCTTCTCTCGCAGAGAGAAACCACAGCGTGTGGGATTGGGGGCTGAGCACTTGGTATGAGAGCTACTGGAGCAAGGTGATGCTCGCTTTACGTGACGCAAAACAGGTGATAACATCTCCTTTCAGAGCTGTTTTCACAGCTCTTTCCACAACTGTGTTTTCACAGGCAACTGTGGAACCACAGTTGCCTGTGAAAACAGAGATACCGGTGGGAACAGAGTTTACTGTGGAACCAGAGTTGCCAGTGGACCCAGAACCACTCATTGAAATGGAACCGCCAGTAGACCCACATTCCTCTGAGAAGCCACAGTCACCTGTGGAACCACAGCTGCCTGTGAAAATAGAGTCACCTGTAGAAACAGAGTTGCCTGAGAAAACGGAGATACCGGTAGAAACAGAGTTTCCTGAGGAACCAGAGCTGCCAGTGGACCCAGAACCACTCATTGAAATGGAACCGCCAGTAGACCCACATTCCTCTGAGAAGCCACAGTCACCTGTGGAACCACAGCTGCCTGTGAAAATAGAGTCACCTGTAGAAACAGAGTTGCCTGAGAAAACGGAGATACCGGTGGAAACAGAGTTTCCTGAGGAACCAGAGCTGCCAGTGGACCCAGAACCACTCATTGAAATGGAACCACCAGTAGACCCACATTCCTCTGAGAAGCCACAGTCACCTGTGGAACCACAGTTGCCTGTGAAAATAGAGTCACCTGTAGAAACAGAGTTGCCTGAGAAAACGGAGATACCGGTGGAAACAGAGTTTCCTGAGGAACCAGAGTTGCCAGTGGACCCGGAACCACTCATTGAAACGGAACTGCCAGTGGACCCACATTCCTCTGAGAAGCCAGGGTCGCCTGTGCCTCAGTCCCAAACAGAGGTTGAGGTGGCTGATCCTGCTGAGGCTGTTGGTCACACACAGGAAGAAACAGAAAAAGAGAAAGTTTCCAAAGCACAGCTTCATCACATGCTGTCCAAGCTGATATCACGCATCTTTAAAAAGGCTAATCTGGACCGTATTGAAAATTATAGTCATAAAACTATTGACTGGCTGCTGCAGGAAGTTTGGCCTGAAGTCAAGGCTGCACAGATTTCTGTCACACCTGAAAAAGTTAAAAAGATGGACAAGCACATTTTCAAGGCACTCTGCAAAAACTGGGGTTCACGCGACATTGTTATCATTGTGATGACATTGCAAGAAAAAGAGGTCACTGAATACATCACCTCTTTTGTGATTGCAAGTATCACAGCCCCAAAAAAGAGCCCTAATGTCTTCAGCAGGATGTTCTCTGCTCTGAGGAAGACCATCTCCCGGCCTTTCAATCATAAAACCGTTGACAACTGAATGAGACTTTCAGGTCATGTAGCCATGAGGCAGACAGCTCGACTCTAGAGCTCCCTGGTCTTCAAGAAGAAAAAAACAAAAACATTGACCATCCATCCATCCATCCATCCATCTTCTACCGCTTATCCGGGGCCGGGTCGCGGGGGCAGCAGTCTCAGCAGGGATGCCCAGACTTCCCTGTCCCCAGACACTTCCTCCAGCTCCTCTGGGAGGATCCCAAGGCGTTCCCAGGCCAGCCGAGAGACATAGTCTCTCCAGCGTGTCCTGGGTCTTCCCCGGGGTCTCCTCCCAGTGGGAAATGCCCAGAACACCTCCCTAGGGAGGCGTCCAGGAGGCATCCTAAACAGATGTCCGAGCCACCTCAGCTGGTTCCTCTCGATGTGGAGGAGTAGCGGCTCTACTCCGAGCTCCTCCCTGGTGACTGAGCTCCTCACCCTATCTCTAAGGGAGCGCCCAGCCACCCTACGGAGGAAGCTCATTTCGGCCGCTTGTATCCGGGATCTTGTCCTTTCGGTCATGACCCAAAGCTCATGACCATAGGTGAGGGTGGGAACGTAGATTGACCGGTAAATCGAGAGCTTCGCCTTTCGGCTCAGCTCCTTCTTCACCACAACGGACCGATACGACTGCATCACTGCACCGATCCGCCTGTCAATCTCACGCTCCATCCGTCCCCCACTCGTGAACAAGACCCCAAGATACTTGAACTCCTCCACTTGGGCTAGGGTCTCTCCACCAACCTGGAGGGGGCAAGCCACCTTCCTCCGGTCGAGGACCATGGCCTCGGATTTGGAGGTGCTGATCCTCATCCCTGCCGCTTCACACTCGGCTGCGAACCGCCCCAGTGCATGCTGTAGGTCCGGGTTCGATGAAGCCAACAGGACAACATCATCTGCAAAAAGCAGAGATGAAATCCTGTGGTTCCCGAACCGGACCCCCTCCGGCCCCTGGCTGCACCTAGAAATTCTGTCCATGAAGATTATGAACAGAACCGGTGACAAAGGGCAGCCCTGCCGGAGTCCAACATGCACCGGGAACAGGTCCGACTTACCGCCGGCAATGCGGACCACACTCCTGCTCCGGTCATACAAAGACCGGACGGCCCTTAACAAGGGGCCCCGGACTCCGTATTCCCGGAGCACCCCCCACAAGACACCACGAGGGACATGGTCGAATGCCTTCTCCAAATCCACAAAACACATGTGAACTGGTTGGGCAAACTCCCACAAACCCTCGAGCAACCTATGGAGGGTATAGAGCTGGTCCACTGTTCCACGACCAGGACGAAAACCGCATTGTTCCTCCTGGATCCGAGGTTCGACTATCGGTCGGATCCTCCTCTCCAGTACCCTGGAATAGACTTTCCCGGGGAGGCTGAGGAGTGTAATCCCCCTATAGTTGGAGCACACCCTCCGGTCCCCCTTTTTAAACAGGGGGACCACCACCCCGGTCTGCCAATCCAGAGGCACCGTCCCTGACCGCCACGCGATGTTGCAGAGACGTGTCAACCAAGACAGTCCCTGCACATCCAGAGACTTAAGGTACTCAGGCCGAATCTCGTCCACCCCCGGTGCCTTGCCACCGAGGAGCTTGCCAACCACCTCAGTGACTTCAGCTTGGGTGATGGACGAGTCCACCTCTGAGACCTCAGCCTCTGCTTCCTCCACGGAAGACATGGCGGCGGGATTGAGGAGGTCCTCAAAGTATTCCTTCCACCGTCCAACAATATCCCCAGTTGAGGTCAGCAGCTCCCCACCTCCACTGTAAACAGTGTTGGCGGAGACCTGCTTTCCCCTCCTGAGGCGCCGGACGGTTTGCCAGAATTTCTTCGAGGCCGACCGATAGTCCTCCTCCATGGCCTCCCCGAACTCCTCCCAGACCCGAGTTTTTGCCTCCACAACTGCTCGGGCTGCAATTCGCTTGGCCTGCCGGTACCCGTCAGCTGCTTCGGGAGTCCCATGAGCCAGCAAGGCTCGATAGGACTCCTTCTTCAGCTTGACGGCAGCCCTTACTTCCGGTGTCCACCACCGGGTTCGGGGGTTGCCGCCATGACAGGCACCGGAGACCTTACGACCACAGCTCTGAGCAGCTGCTTCGACAATGGAGGTGGAGAACATGGTCCACTCGGACTCAATGTCCCCAGCCTCCCTCGG
Organism: Salarias fasciatus; assembly: GCF_902148845.1. Classification (NCBI taxonomy): domain Eukaryota; kingdom Metazoa; phylum Chordata; class Actinopteri; order Blenniiformes; family Blenniidae; genus Salarias; species Salarias fasciatus. The sequence continues at coordinate 32,058,711 of NC_043755.1, read as the reverse complement.
GACATGAGAGAAGCTCTCCCGGAGGTGGGAGTTGAAAGCCATGCTGACAGAGGGTTCCGCCAGACGTTCCCAGCAGACCCTCACAACACGTTTGGGTCTGCCAAGTCTGTCCGGTTTCCTCCTCCGCCAGCGAATCCAACTCACCACCAGGTGGTGATCGGTCGACAGCTCTGCCCCTCTCTTCACCCGAGTGTCCAAAACACGCGGCCGGAGGTCAGATGACACGACAACAAAGTCGATCATCGACCTCCGACCTAGGGTGTCCTGGTGCCAAGTGCACTTATGGACACCCCTGTGCTCGAACATGGTGTTCGTTATGGACAAACTGTGACTTGCACAGAAGTCCAATAACAGAACACCACTCGGGTTCAGATCGGGGAGGCCGTGCGATCCAATCACCCCCTTCCAGGTCTCACTGTCGCTGCCCACGTGGGCGTTGAAGTCCCCCAGTAGAACAATGGAGTCCCCAGTCGGAGCACTGTCCAGCACCCCTCCCAGGGACTCCAAGAAGGCCAGGTACTCTGCACTGCTGTTCGGCCCGTAAGCCGAGACAACAGTGAGGCACCTATCCCCAACCCGAAGGCGCAGGGATGCAACCCTCTCGTTCACTGGGGTGAACTCCAACACATGGCGGCTGAGCTGTGGGGCTATAAGCAAACCCACACCAGCCCGCCGCCTCTCACCGCGGGCAACGCCAGAGAAGTGGAGAGTCCAGCCCTTCTCGAGAGGTTGGGTTCCAGAGCCCAGGCTATGTGTGGAGGTGAGCCCGACTATATCTAGCCGGTACCTCTCAACCTCCCTCACAAGCTCAGGCTCCTTCCCCGCCAACGAGGTGACATTCCATGTCCCTAGAGCCAGTCTCTGTGTCTGGGGATCGGGTCGCCGGGCACCCTGCCGTCGGCTGCCACCCAATCCACACTGCACCCGGCCCCTACGGTTCCCTCGGTGGGTGGTGAGCCCACCAGAGGTCAGGCCCACGTTGTCCCTTCGGGCTGAGCCCGGCTGGGCCCCGTGGGCAAAGACCCGGCCACCAGGCGCTCGCTTACGAGCCCCAACCCCAGGCCTGGCTCCAGGGTGGGGCCCCGGCTGCGCCATACCGGGCGACGTAACGACCTTTGTTCTTTTCCTAATCATAGGGGGTTTTGAACTGCTCTCAGTCTGGCCCGTCACCCAGGACCTGTTTGCCATGGGAGACCCTACTAGGGGGCATAAAGCCCCCCGGCATCATAGCTCCTGGGATCATGTGGGCTCTCAAACTCCCCCACCACGTTGAGGTGGCAGTTCTAGGGGGAGAAAAAAAAAACATTGACATTTATTCAATTTAGATTTATATAGTGCCAAATACAAAACAGCAATTTCTCAGCACTTTTACAGAGAAACCCAACACATGAGCAAACATGGGGAAAGGAAGACTCCCATTTAAAAAGAAGAAATGTTTGCAGAACCAGGCTCAGTGGTGGCGGCGTTCTGCTGTTTCGGCTGTGAGTTGAAAGGAGAGAAATGAAGAGGACAGACTGTCATGGTTCAGACTCAGAGACTCAGGCACGGACAGAGACACAGCAGAACAGGTGTACTTCAAACAATTTTATTTACAGAAAAAACCAGCACAGAAACCAAACCAATCCAGTTATTCCAAAAATTCACAGAGGAGCATCTTAAGAACAGAAATAGCAATCCAAGCCTAACTGAAGGCTTATGTTTAAGACCATAAACAAGGACTGTGCAGAAACCTAACCCGCCAAAAGCAAACCAGGACTGAAGGGAACCAAGGATCTTACCACTGAACCAAAAACCCACCACGACAATCCAGTGAGGGACACAGCTTGCCGAGGAGGAAGCATAAAGGTGGTGGGATAGTGGATGCTCAGCCAGTGAAGAGATTGGATGGAAATGCTGATGCAGCAGCCCAGAGGGGTGAGGTCCGAGGGACTTTTCCAGCAGAGTCAGAGCAAAGCAGAGGAGGCTCAGGGGCGTCATCCAGGACAGGGTGCAGCAGGGTGGTTCCTGAAAGTCGCAGAGGACGAGCTGTTTAGAGCAGAGTGGAGAACAGCACAGCAGAGTGCATCAGACAGCAGCAGAGCAACACAGGTACTACTGACTGTTGGTCGTATTACGGTCCGACGCTGCACTGTGGTCTGAGACAGCTTTATAGGGTGATGAATTGTTTGGTGAAGACCCCACTGCAGGTGAATGCACTCAGGTAATCAGCTGCTTCCCTGTATCAGTCCACACCCCACTCACCAGAAACATATGCCCACCCACAGAAAAGGAAAGGAGGGGAGAAAACAAAAGCAAGGACTGCCACTAGCTGAAGCTAGAGGTAAGGGGCATGATGGACAGATTCTCTGAACCAGCTCAGCATTGCTCCACTCGTGTGTGTGTGTTGTGATACCCTTCATCTCAGGGTATGTGTGTTGCAACTTTGAGTCATTAGTTTATTGCTTGGTGGCGTAATGATTGATTAAGGCTGTATTGATTTCATGGTAATTTAGAAGGGGCACAGGGCATGACAGTACCTCTCTCCAAAGGTACATCTACTTGCACACCATGGGGCAATCATCCCAGGCAGAGGAGAGGGGCAGACATGACAGGCTCAAACAGGACACGGACTCTACAGAAGACGGGGAATCGGAACTGGGGACACAGACTCTGCAGCGGACGGGGAATCGGAAGTGGGGACACAGAATCTGCAGGGGACAGGGGGAATCGGTACTTTGGACGCAGACTCAGCAGGGGACGGCGGGAATTGGAACTGCGGACACAGATTCGGCAGGGGACAGGGGGAATTGGAACTGCGGACACAGACTCGGCAGGGGATGGGGGAATCTGAACTTCTGACACAGACTCAGCAGGGGACGGGCGGAATCGGCACTGCGGACACAGACTCGGCAGGGGACGGGGTGGAAGGGAACTGGGGACATAGACTCGAGAGGGGACGGGGGGACAGAACTGCGCCCAGCAGAAAGCTGACGGGGAATTGGAACTGGGAATATACACTTGGCAGGGAACAGGGGAATCGGACCTGCGAACACTGACTCGGCAGGGAACGGGGGGTGTAGCTACACCGGTCCAAAGCAATGGTGACGCTTCATACTGATGTCTTTTGCAAGTTTATTCGATCTCTCTTCCTCGCCATAGACACCGTGAAAACTACAAAAAAAATAAAACAAAACATATTTACAAAACATCGATTTCGTCAAGTCTCTCACAACTTCCGGCATTTAAAGCTACAAACAATCGTGAAATGACAGGAAACCATTTTAAAAACACACACAACAACATATGAAAGCATAAAGTGCAAGTTACCGTGTGCGCCTCCTTGACCGTGTAGAATGTTGCAGTTTTGCAGCCGTGCATGCTTACTTTCAGATCAAGTTGGCGTTCGGCTGAGCAGCCAACTCGGCGTTCTCCGCCATGCAGCCTCTGCCACTGACGCTGTGCATATGACCTCTGACTCGGATCATGTGACTCGGACTATAGTAAATCAAATTGTTTAAACTTACTTTACATAGAAAAAATGTACTCTTTATTCAACTAACATTTTATAAAGGTAATATATCTTAAAATCACTTTTTAATAAACCATGAATTAAAACAATGAAATTAAGACAATAGAAAACACACTCATTCAATGATAGAAAAAATGTACTATAGACAGTTAAAGAGGGAATCGGAACTGCACCCAGTAGAAATCGGACGAGGAATCAGAACTGGGAACACAGACTTGGCAGCTGACGGGGGAATCGGAACTTTGGACACAGAATCTACAGCGGACGGGGGAAATCGGAACTGTGCCCAGCCGAAACAGGAACAGGGGGACGGACCTGCGTTCAGCCCAGCAGAAACTGGAACGGGAGGACAGAACTGCGCCCAGCCCAGCAAAAACGGGAACAGGGAATCAGAACTGGGGAGACAAACTCAGCAGGGGACGGGGGGACAGAACAGCACCCAGCAGAAAGTCGACGGGGAATCGGAACTGGGAACACAGACTCGGCAGGGGACGGGTGGAATCGGAACTGGGGAGACGGACGGGATACAGTCAGGTCGGCACCACTCCAAGTCGGCCCCGGCCAACTCGGCACCGCCCCGGGATACAGTCAACTCGGCATCAAGCCAAGTCGGCATCAAGCCAAGTCGGCATCTCGCCAAGTCGGCCTCGCGGACGGGGGGGGGCTCTCGAGTGGCCGAGTTGGTCGGTGCGGACTTGACTGTAAGCTGCTTACCAACTCGGCCAAAAGCGTCTTTCTTTTTTTTTTTAATCACGATGGTGGATAATGTACCTGGGAGCTTCATGTTTGATGTCCGAGTAGCTTAGCTACAAGCGCGCAGCGCTTAGCGGCTGTCTGGTCATGTGACCGGTCCCAAGGCATTCTGGGAATCGTAGTGCAGCGATGCCGGCTGCGCCGCGACGATTTGCAGTTTTTTTCGTGCCGGCAGCGCCGCTTCTCCTCACGTAGCAGGCAGGGGACTGGAGGACAAACTGTGTGGTTATGGTGACTGACAGGCTAGAGGTGGAGAATGGACCTGGAGCTTCATGGTTGACGTCCTGTTTGAACCGAGTAGCTTAGCTACGAGCGCACAGCGCCAGCGGCTGTCTGGTCATGTGACCAGATCATGTGACCGGCATGTGATCCGCGAACGCTGCATGATCACATTATAATTTTATTGTAATGTTCTCCACCCCCGAAGTTTGGTCAGCCAGTACAATTAATTTATTTTTACCCAATCAGTGGAAACCTAGGAAGACCGAAGCTGCATGACGAACTCGATCATACTTGCTGTATTGCATCCCAACCACAACATAATACCTGTATTGCATTATGCTTATGCTGATTTGTTCATTTCTGATCAACATTGTTAGTTTATCAGTCATTATTCTTTTCTTTAACAAACATTGTCATTTGCAAAAGCATGTATTTTGTTGTAAATGTGGTTTGCCCGCCATCTAGTGTGCGTCAACAGTAATAGCAACTGGGACTGTAATATCAAACGATTACCAGTAGTACATGTTAAGCTGTTCATGTGGTTTCTTGGCGTTCATAAGCTCATAAACGTAGCCCTCCGGTAAAATATTATATACATTTCATTTCACTGAAATGACGGTCGTCATGTATACATTTAAATCACGTGTCAAACTCCAGTCCTCAGGAGCGGTGACCCTACATGTTTTAGATCTAATTGTAAATCTAATTGTACTGGCTGACCAAACTTCAGGGGTGGAGAACATTACAATAAAATTATAATGCAGGCGACTGGTTTGATCATGCAGCGTTCGCGGATCACATGCCGGTCACATGATCTGGTCACATGACCAGACAGCCGCTCACGCTGTGCGCTCGTAGCTAAGCTACTCGGTTCAAGCAGGACGTCAACCATGAAGCTCCAGGTCCATTCTCCACCTCTAACCTGTCAGTCACCATAACCACACAGTTTGTCCTCCAGTCCCCTGCCTGCTATGTGAGGAGAAGCGGCGCTGCCGGCACGAAAAAAACTGCAAATCATCGCGGCGCAGCCGGCATCGCTGCACTACGATTCCCAGAATGCCTTAGGACCGGTCACATGACCAGACAGCCGCTAAGCGCTGCGCGCTTGTAGCTACTCGGACGTCAAACATGAAGCTCCCAGGTACATTATCCACCATCGTGATTAAAAAAAAAAAAGAAAGACGCTTTTGGCCGAGTTGTTAAGCAGCTTACAGTCAAGTCCGCACCGACCAACTCGGCCACTCGAGAGCCCCCCCGCCCGCGAGGCCGACTTGGCGAGATGCCGACTTGGCTTGATGCCGACTTGGCTTGATGCCGAGTTGACTGTATCCCGGGGCGGTGCCGAGTTGGCCGGGGCCGACTTGGAGTGGTGCCGACTTGACTGTAAACCGAGACGGACGGGGGTAGTCAGAGTCTTAATGTTTTAAGTCTGGAAAAAAAAACAAAATAAATCACAAATTCACAATATATGTAGGAGTCATATTGTGTGTGTATGTGTGACTGGGTGTTTAAGGTTTCTATGGTGATGTAATGCATGTGGTAATGGCCGTGATTGACAGGTAGCTTTCAAAAGGGCGTTTTACCTGCAGTCAGCAGGAGAGAGGAGAACGGGTGCCACAACTTTTGTTGACCGCTTGTTACTTGTTTACTTGTACATTTGTTTGTTAGTTGCAGTCGCATGTTTATTGCGGTAGCCACATACCCGCATGTCCGTGTGCCATCCCATGTCAGTGTACATGCCGCTCACCTGGTGCAGCCACAGTGTTTGTGCAAGCAGCAATTGTTGCATTTCCATGGGGGCGTGTCCATGATGGCTGCCTAGAGGTGAACACGCTTGCTTTTCCTCCTGCACGTGTAGCCCAGGTTTTAAAATGCCTTTTTGGTAAAATTTATTTCATTTTTAAATAAACAATTCATTTGAATGGCCTTAGGAATTCTTTAAAAAGAGAGAGTTCATTTTATATTGAAATGCATACATATTAAAAGTGTTTAACACAAGAGGAAAAAAGAAGCAAGATTATTTATGGCCAGTGTTATTCTGTGTGTGGTTATAGAGAAAAGCACTGAGAAATGACCTCGATGGCTAAGCCAATCACTGAATCCCGTCAGCCTCAAGTGACTCCTGTAGTTCCGCCTCTGGGACGCTACTTCCTGTTAGCCCCTCTTCCTAGTTGTTTCATGTGCTGTTTTGATCCCGGTTCTGATAAAATTCATGGCCATCCATCGGGTAAGATACAAAAATAATCTTTTAAATGGACTTCTGTCAAATCTTGATGATGTTAGATAGCTGTTGACTGCTGTATTATTGCGTTTGGACTTTATAGAGCCGCGTGAGAAACGGATGATTTTCGCCGATCTGGCGAGGTGAAAGGCAGTAGAGTCCATGCATATGTTGACAAAGCGGTGAGTTAAGGCGCTCTTTTGCCTGTTCAGTTAATTGTTAAGTGTGTGACACTCATGTTTGACCAGTTTGGGTGATGACAAAGCAGTTGGTGTTGTGTTAACTGGTACAGATAGCCAGAAAAAACATGCTAACGGCGCTAGCCGCCTAAAACAGTTTAAATATGCTAACAGCCTATTAGTGTGAGTGTGGCCACTTAGCTGGCATGATTGTTAAGGGTTGTATGCAAATTACTGTGTCATTTGTTTTTTGTTGTTGGGAAAAAATCATTTGTGAGATCATTTAATTGATGTGTAGTTTATTTTCATGATGATTGAAGGGGTAAATATTTAGTGCATTCTCTCTCTGTTACCGGTGCAGAGAGAGATAACTAAGCACGCTCAGCCTTAATGCCTCTAGGTTGCCATGGATGTTTACTACACTTAATGCACTTTCTACTATTAAAGTAGCTCTCCAAAATGTTTTCTGTTGGTTGAATATGAATTATTAAATGTAATTGCAGTGTTTTTTGAGTACTTGAACTTAATTACAATGTGCACTTGAAATGTATTTATGGTTTCACAACTGTAAATGATTCCTTGAACTAAAGATAGATTTTTGTTGTACAACTTACCAATTGAGAACATGATTTTGATTAATTAATGCAATTGAGTGTGATTAATTGATAAGAGATGAGAATTTATGGAAGTAATATGATCTAAATAGTGTGTGAATGTAATATTTGGATCTCATCTGACCTGCCCATATAGGCCAGGTTTTTTGTGAGGATATCTTTCAGAGAGATCAGTTTCATCACACCATCCACTGGAACGGTTCCAGCTGAGGCTGGGTTGGATCATCCAGACATCAGGATCAGAGATTCCGAGATCCCTAGAATCCCAGCAGGAGCTGGGTGGCGAGCCAAGTTGAACTACTGGAGAAGGATTTCCTGGACTCCCCCCCGCCCCCCCCCCCCCCACCCCCCCCCCACCCCATTCTCATGGATTGTGTGGTAGGACAAAAGGAACACTAGGGCCCCCAACATTAACTTTGAGAACAGAGGGTTTTGATTTCTGCCGGCATTTATTTGAGTTTGTTATTTTCCTTGAATGTTTTATATGACTGTTGCATAAATTTCATTGTGTGTTCAATTCTTAATAATAAGTGATCACTAAACTCAAATCCATCGTCGTTTGTGTGTCTTGGGTACTTAAACATATAGGGCTCTTCCAAATTTAGGTCTTCTGTTATTGGTCCAGTTATCATTGCTCATTATTTACCTGTGCTCTGTTATTACATAGTAACAAGGGTTACACACGCTACAATCAATGATGAGATAGTCCATATATTTTTGACTGGATGGAAACTGAATGAGCTGACAAACTGATAACTTCCAATTCTGGCTGCTTGGGAAGACTTTGAAGCTGCACACGCCACGTGTGACCAAGGTAAACCAGTCAGCTGCTGCAGAGACGGAGGCCACGATGGCGTCTACTGAGACACTGACGGTGCTCATTGAAAAAACACTTGAGAAACATTTTGCTAAGGCCGAGGCAGCTTCAAAAGAAGGATTCACTCACTTGGAGCAACGTTTGGATGCACTTCGAAGTGATTTCTTATCACTTAAAGAAGAAACGAAGGCACTAAAGGAGGCCCACACAAACCTAACAGAGCGCACCGCTGGTGTGGAGCAAGCACACACAGCCTTATCCAAAACAATGAAAGCTGTGGAGACAAAGCTTGCCGAACAGGAAGACCGTAGCAGACAAAACAACATCATTGTGCATGGCCTCGGTGAGGCGAAAGAGGGTTCAAAAGCTTTGCAATACATCACGGCTCAGTTACCGTTGTGGTTTCCTGCACTGAAAGAAGTGCCACCAGAGATTATGAAAGTGCATCGCATTGGACCTCCCCGGAGCAACACTACAGCAAAACCGAGGGTCATGATCTTCATGTGCCTGAGGTACACGGATAGAGTAAGGATTCTCAAAGCTGGGAGAGACTCGCCGCTCGTTGTCGGGAAGAAGGAGGTCTGCTTCTCTGCTGACTACAGCGTGGCAACACGGATCCGACGTAAATCCTGCTATCCGGTCATGTAGAAGGCTCGTCGTGCTGGGTTCCAGGCATTCTTGCTTTACCAGGCAACAATAAAAGTGTCCAAGGGCCATTAGCACAACTTTTTTGTGGATCCTACCAAGTTGGAGGAGTTCCTTGGGAGTTGTGGGAAAGTGGAGTCGTCTCCACTGGAGAGACGTTGGTGAGTGCGGACTCTTTCGGAGAATGCGAGTCATGGTGATATAAGAAGCTATAGTGTCGGCTTTTCGAAAGTTCCTTTTCATGCACTGTGACTAATTGATGTGCCGGGATCTTCAAGTACAAGATAATGAAGCAAATTAAACTTTTGTTTTGGTTCCGTGCTGCGGGTCACGTGATGGCGTCTCAAACGCTGTTGATTGGGTGAGTGTTACGCAATGACGCTGGTGAGTGTGACGCAATGATGCTGCATGGACACAGAGAAACAATAAGTGGAGGACAATAAAGGGACTATATTATGGAGGACTAAAATGTTTCTGTTTTGCAGGTGTGAATGGAGAAATCTATTGCACTAATTTAAAATGAATTCTGTTTTTGGGGGTGTGAATGGAAGGAGTGAATGGGTGTGGGTGAGCTTTTCGTTTGTTCAGGAGCCTAGATTATATAAATGTGAATTCAGAAATTTCTGCTCAGTGGTTCGACTAATAAAAGCGATAGTAATGCGAAACCATTAATTATTAAGAATGTCATTGGCAACATTACCTAAGAAGGGGTTAAGATTAACAAATTTAAATGTTTGTAGCCTTAGATATAAGATAACTGACATCTCAAATATTTTATCAGAAGGTAACTTACATTTACTGGGGATTACTGAGACACATTTAGATTCCTCATTTGAAGACACCTCACTAAATATTCAAGGGTACAGCATTTACAGGATCGACAGAAATGCAATGGTGGGCGGTGTGGCTATTTACATACAGGACCATATTTCAGTCAAAATCAGAATGGATTTAATGTTGTTTAACATTGAAGTATTATGGCTTCAAATTCAAATTTCACTTTTAAAGCCGGTTCTTGTTTGCTGCTGCTATTGTCCACCCAGTACAAATTCTGCGTACCTGGATGAATTATGTGTAATGATCGATAATGTGTGTGATAGTCAAAACAAAATATATATTATGGGTGACCTTAATATAGATTGGAATTCAGTTCAATGCCCCCTGAGGAATAAGCTTTGCTCAATCGCTGAAACATGTGGCTTAACACAATTAGTGACGAAATCGACTCAAATTAGTCATAGAAGTGATGGGTCAAAAAGCTCGACATTAATTGATCATATCTTTACAGGCTGAGGCAGAAAGCTCAGGTGGGGCCCATAGCCTCAGGCCGTACAGGTGTGGGCTACTTCCCGGCAACCAGGGCAGATAAGGCCCAGGGGAAAGAGCGACAGCGCCTCATTCAGGAGGAGGTGTGGGCAGGCGTGGAGGAAGAACGAACCAGCAGGATGGTGGGAATGGGGCAACAAGGAGCGTGGACTAGGTGGGAGAATGTTCTGCAACGGAAGGTCACCTGGGCCAACCTCTGGAGAGCAGACGTTCATAACATCCGATTCTTAGTCCAGGCTGGGCTGTGTATGATGTCCTACCGAGCCCAAGCAACCTCCATGTCTGAGGAAAAACAGAAGCACCATCCTGTCCTCAGTGTCCTGGACGAGGATCCCTGGAACACCTCCTCAGCGCTGCCCAAAAGCGCTAGGGGAAGGACACTACCGCTGGCGCCACGACCAGGTCCTTAAAGGAATACTCCACCCAAAAAACGATTTGGCCTCATTTTCTACTCCCTCGTGCTGAGAAACACTCTGGAGCAGTTTTTTGATGTTTCAAATGCAGTTGGAGATGTTTGGGGATTTTCGTTGTCAACAAACAGGGACCGACAGAGCCCGACAGAAAAAACCGTCCATAAAGTCCACAAAACGTGCCCATTTTCCTTCATACTGCTCGTCCGCTGTAATCCAAGTGTCCTGAGCGCGATACGTCCATAATTAATTCTTAACGAGGTCATTTAGTATATTTTAAGAGCCTAAACAGTGCGCTCTCATACTGCTCCAGTGTATGTCTGCGCGCGCACCCTGAACTACGGAAGCCGCGGCAGACCAAGCCAGACGCTTGTGCCCTTTCAGCAGGACACTGAATTCAAAGCTGAAATACTTAAAGGTGCATTAAGGAGTTTTACAACCTTAAAAATACTTATTTTCCACCATAAATATGTTACACATTTTTAATGATGTGTACAATGTGCCCCGACATATTCATTACCAGTACCTCTAACAGTGTTAAATTGTCACTTGAAAGTTGCAGTGCCGGTCCGGCACCAGCATTTTTTTGGGGAGAATTTGAAAGGAATGACGTAATGCGTGCTCCGGCTGGTTAGGTTTCGATTTGTCCGCCATTACTCCGCCAGATGCTTAGTGAGCAACAACTGAGCAGGAGCTTCCAGAAAGTCAGAACAGACTGGCTTCTAGCACTGCCACAGCTCCACACAGACTCCACCAGGTAGAAGAAACTTAAATCTTACTTGAGCGCTTCTAAACGAGCGAAGACAGAGTTCTTCTCTTCCGTGCACGGGATCCACAGGGACGAGTTTTTCACTAAGCTGCATTATGCCCAAGGCCTGCAGGGGGCGCTGTTTCACATAAAACGTGCAAACTCCTCAATGCACCTTTAAACTAAATGATTACTTACAAGTATACTTGTTGGGACTAAATTGGCACCTTTTAAGTATACTTAAAGTACACTTAAAAGTATACTTGCATATACTTTTAAGTATACTTCAAGTATACTTAAAAGTATATGCAGGTATACTTTTAAGTAAACTTCCAGGTTCCTTCAAATGTACAGTTAAGTATACTTTTAAGTATACTTAAAAGTTAGTTGTAAGGTTACTTGTAAGTACACACAAGTTTACTTCAAAGTAACATTTGAAGTATATTGTAAGCATCATTTTAGGTGAGGAATTTACTAAAAACACATAAGTACACTGGTAATAAAACAGTGGGAATTTATTATTAATTTCATTTCTTCATTTTATTGTTTGGAATATAATAAAATCTTAATATAATACAGTAAATGATTTATGCTCCCCGAGCCACATTAAAAATCACAAAAGCAACAGAACATGACAACAGTGAAACAAAGAGCAAATATGCAGAATACAATGTCCACATGTAATTACAAACGAATGAACTTCTAAACTAAAGGCAGTGGTGGTCGAAGTCAAACAGTCAGAGTTTGTTCCTTGAGTAAAAGTACCGATTCCACTGGAGAAATATTACTCCAATACAAGAACACATGTTAAAAATACTAACTTGTGCACATATATGGCAACAGAACAGGGATAAACAATTTTCCTTGTGGATCAGGCCCACTGACAGCGCCACTTGCTGCGCCTAACAAGGCCTTTAAAGGAGAGAAAATGCAGCTAATTTTGCACTTTTAACTTTGGAGCCATTCCATTAATACATACATACATGTCTATCTGGGGAAAATAGTCTGCAGGGGTGTGCGTAGAACGTGATTGTCGTTATTCCATCTTCGATCCTTGTTTTAGGTTGAAGTTTTCATTGTTGCATTTCTTTCGTAGAATACGTCTGACATCTTGAACTTTCATATTTGGATATTTGGACAAGGCGTGGTCTGTGAGAAAAGCACACACACACACACACACACACACACACACACACAAATATTGTCAGAAAAACAAAATACATTTTAACTATGAAGTCTAATGTTTCAGTAAAACATTTCAAATAATGCAAAAAAAGAAACAAAATCTCAAATATGCGGTGCTGTGAGGAAGCTGGAAGCCTTCCCTCACTAATCAGGTGTATTCTGCCACCCACATTCTGTTATGTACATTTTCATTTAGTTTCTGTCTTCACACATTTATTTAGGCGTTCATTTAGGTTTATACATTGCATTTCTTTTACAGATGGTTTTGTGTTAACTGAAGATCGGATCCTTATTTAGTTTTCACATCCATTTGTTTGTTTTGACTTCTCACCAGTTCTCTATCTTTGAGGTGATTGGCTGGGGGAAATGGCATGGAGGCACGCCCATGTGAGTGCAGGCCAGCTGCACATCATCACCCTGATTGGACTGACCCAAGTGGAGCCCAAGAGAGGGGAGGTTTCACTTGGGGATCTGCAATGTATGATTTTAAGGGAACTTAAATGTATTTCTTAAGAAGAAGAAGATAGGACTATTTGTTGTTGTACAGAGTGAGTGTTGAATGATGCAAATAGAATACTTAATTGTAAATACCACTAATTCAGTAACTGATGTAATTGAGCATGGTCCTCTGCATTTTGGTTGGGTGGTTTAGTCCCGGGTTTGCACACACACACACACACACACACACACACCTGGGTTGCCTGTTGTTTGAGGAGGGGAGATGCTGCCACTGTGTCCTGGTGTACAGAATAAATGGGAGAGCTCTGCAAGACTCTGGGCTGTTCATTCCTTGTTCTTGGATGTGCTGGCCATCCTGGGCCCGTAGGAGCCGTCACGACGGCTGAAAATCTTACAGGAGCCTGCAGCACAAATGGTCTTGTGTTGTGTTTGATGTCAAAATAAAGCTTTTCCCGCTCAAAAAGTTACTCAAAGCTACTAGTAGGTACTTTGAAATATAAACCTGAAAAACAACAACTCCACGTCATTACTCTTCTATGGGTCAACAAATCTTCAAAGATCATGTAGGATGTGATTGTCGCCCATCATTAACAGTTACTTCAAAAAGAATGTAACAGAGTACTACTTGCTACTGGTCGTCTGTAGAATTTATTTTACAATTAAAAACATGTAAACTCACCAATGATGGCGTCAACCTTTTGACAATCAAGTTGTGGTCTGGACTCCACTTCCTTGTGTGCTCCAGACTGCCTTCCTGTTAAGCTCGAGTGAGCCAGTGTTTCCCTCCGAAACACCAGTACTGCCAGGTCTCCAATAGAAATGGTGCGTTGCTGGTCCGCAGTGTTGAACTTCTTCCTGCTTTCTTGGACAGATGAATCAGGCAGGAGAGAGACCTGAAAAACAAGTTATTGCAATTTATTTTAATAATGCTTTACACTTGCAGTGTGCTTTAAAAGCTGTATATATAGGTTACACTTTGTTTTCAATTCCAACACTGAACTAAATCATTAATTCAATGGCATGCTATTATAATACACACACAGCATCAGAGTGATCAGGTCTGTAGTTTTGCCCTTCAACACAAATGGCAACGTGTCTATCATGTGTCTATCATGTGACGGAGCGCCGTTATTGGCTGCCTGGGCGTCTTAAAAACCCATGCAATTTCGTTGCACTTGTAACTTCGGTAACTTGTTGCGATGACAATAAAGACAATTCTGATTCTGATTCTAAAAAATAGATAAATAAGAAAAAAAATGAGCAAAGATCCACCTCCAACATCAATGCTTACGTTTACCACTATGTCCCTGATCCAACGCACGTGAACAACAAACAGTAAATGCACCATCTCTGTCAAAGCTTATCCCAGATGCCAAAGAACAGTAATAAAAAGCAAAGGAGAAAGAGAGGAGGGGTGGTGTTTGTTGGTGAGATAGCTCGATCTCGGTGGGCTGGAAAAAACTATATGGTGCTGGAACGTATTTACAGCTGCCACTACCCTGGAGTGTCGGCCAGAACACTGCTTTACGGCCAGGATGAATATTCAGATGGAACTTGGGACACCGATCAGGACTGAGGTCAATGATGAGGCAGACTGAAGTTTAAGTCTTTGTATTAAAGGTTTGTTTGGTTCAGGTTTAGGTTTGGTTTTCTGCAAATTACAAACAAGGTGCACTCAGTACCCATACATGCAGTATAACAGTAACAAAATCACCAGCTGAAGTATATCTTAACAATGCACACATATCTCTAACACACACATTTATACACATCTACAAAGCAATAAACACAGGCCTGCACAGACCCTAGCATGTAGCATTAACTTAGCTCGGGTTACCAGCATCCAGACTCAGGCTGCTAAACTAGATAACTATCCCACAGCAAACTGACTCTATAAGGCACAAACAACACCCCCAGAAGTCTCCAACTTACTTCTTATGTACACAAACCCTTCTTGGTCAGTCCTTAGGTGTAATAGCAGCAGGCAAAGATTAGCTTCACAGAGCATATTTTCCTCCAAGTTCTTCTTCTCCCCACAGCTACACCTATACTAGGTTGGAGTGCCCTCTAGTGGACAACTGAGCTATGACCCTGAATAGCAGAACCATACAAACATTACACATCAATAGGGCCTTTCGAACAGTGTTCATTGGAAATAAAAAGTACTCTTTATTTTCTATTTTCTCCTCAATCTTGATGTCTGACCAAAAGCATAGCTCTGAAGAGAAAATTCACAGTAACACATGATTTGCATGGACCCAATAGAAAACCACAGTTTTAAAATAATACACAAAGATTTGTTGATAAAGCAAGGGTGTAGCTATGGATTTTTTTTTCTTAGATCAGTGGAGCTTTTCTAGACATGGAAGTGTAAAATGATAATAATGGGCCGAACACTATTACCAGCTACATACAAAAAACATTATACCCTGACACACAAACATTTTTAGGTGCATTGCTTTTACTAACAAGAAATAAAAACATGATTCGTCGGAAGGGGCTATTCCTCTTAAAACAAAATCTAAACAACTAAGGGCATGTTGCTATTGTGAGATAATGGTGGTTTATGCATGGTCAGCAATAAGGTTGTTTTTTAAATAGGAAACTTACTAACAATCTGGCAATATATTGTGTGTAAATCCCCCTCAAACGGTGAATGTAAAATAAAATCAAATATTGTGAAGAAATCTAAATGACCATGTCATCAGACTCCACTTGAGCGGCAGATGGAAGAACTGACAAGTGTTGAGTTGTTGTACTGGCTTTTGAGGGACAGCATATGGATGACAACTGCTCACTGATGTCCTTCAACTGTTGTACAACTTTTGGAAGCTCTGTGAAATGAAGCAAGACATAATTAATTCTACAAACTGCATATGACGCATAACTATTGATTTTCCAGAGTAAGCGCTAATACAGTCGTACGGGAGTTTTCCATCTAAGCAAACATTCTTCACATTCTGTGGGTGATGAGGCAGACGACAGATGGACAAAGAGACGGCATCCAGTGGACCCTCTGGACCCAGCTGGACGACCTGGACTTTGCTGATGATCTTGCTCTGCTCTCCCACAATCAACAACAGATGCAGAACAAGACCGCAAGACTCCAATGCCTCCCAAGTCGGCCTCCACATCCACCCCAACAAGATCAAGATCCTGAAAATCAACACCTCCAGCTGAGAAGCTGTGAAGTTGGGAGAAAGCAACCTGGATGAGGTCGAGACTTTCACTTACATTGGGAGCGTTATTAACCAGCAGGGAGGAACAGATACAGATGTTAAGACCCACATCGGGAAGGCAAGAACAACGTTCATAGCGCTAAAGAACATCTGGCAATCCAACCTTATTACATCTCACACCAAAATCTGTCTGTTCAACTCCAACGTCAAATCAGTCCTTCTACATGGAGCAGAGACGTAGAGAACAACAAAGACCACCACCAAAAGAGTCCAGACCTTCATCAATTCATGCCTGCGAAGAATTCTAAAGATCCACTGGCCAAATACCATCAGTAATGCAGATCTCTGGGAAAGAACCAACCAAGTGCCAGCAGAAGAAGAGATCAGGAGGAGAAGATGGCAATGGATAGGGCCTACCCTGAGGAAACCATCAACAAACATCACACGACAAGCCTTGACCTGGAATCCTCAGGGGAAGAGAAAGAGAGGCCGACCAAAGAACACCTGGAGAAGAGACCTGGAGGCAGACGCCAAGCAGACCGGCGACACCTGGAGGGAGCTGGAGCCAATCGCCCAGGACCGTGGACGCTGGCGGACTGTTGTGGATGGCCTATGCCCCTCTAGGGGCCAAGTAAAGGTCAAGTAAAACATTCTTCAGCATTACTACAGAGTACAGACAAAGAACTAAGAATATTTGCCTACAATTAAATTGTTATATGAACCCATCACAGCTAAATAGGAAGGCAAATGTATTTGTAAAGCACAATTTTACACAAGGCAATTCAAAGTGCTTCACAGTTTCACAAGACCACAATAAGGCAAACGAAATCATGACATCAAATCGATATATAAAACAGATAAAACCATTCATCATTTACATTAAAAGTCAAAAACATGGGACAAATGGATTATTTATTTATTTTATAGTCCCACTCAGTTTAGACATCTTTTTGTCTCAGGCAAGTGCTGGAGAACCATCAAAACTGACAGCTTCTCAGGTTGCACCCATAGACATACATAGAAAGGCTAGATAGCTTACAGACGCTGTGAGCCAATGAGGGCTGACGTCGCTACGCGGCGGCCATCTTACCTAGGGGCTACCGGCTCACTGATAACATTTATGCCTATGGAGTATGCATTATTTAATTAACCATAGTTAATTAAATAATTTTCAACCGATTTTTAAACGGTTTGATTTGTTATAAACGCAAGAGATGTAGTTATGCTATTGCATCTCTACGGATAATTATAACCATGGACTTTCATATTAAAAACGTTAATAGTAGAGCATTACCCTGCCATAGCAGCACGCATACACAGTGAAATTAAATCATGAGTTTGTGTTAAACATTTAATAGTTTGATATTTTATATTTCTAAGTAATGCATATATTAAATATAAACTTAAACTGAACAAATAGTGTATGTACATTATATGAATTGTGATTCAAAATTGTTGAATTGTTCATCTTTCCCCATGGCCATCGTTTTGATAAAACCTAATTAATTTTATGATTCAGAATTATCTTTTGCTAAATGATAAACATAATTCTATACATTGCATGTCACTAACATGCATAATGTGTAAGTTTAGACCTGGGTCCCTTTGCTTTAGCATAAAAATAATTCTACCACAAAAGTCAAAGAATTCCACAGCCAGTTGGAAATGATGTTTGTGTTCTTACTTCAGGGTTTCGTGACAACTCGTGTGTAGTTTTAAAGATAATCTTACCTGTTCTCTCCTACATATATTTTATTAAACATTTTTAAATAAACACATTAAGTAGCATGACATCAAGATTTCTTTTCGTAACAGGTGCACACAATTGCAAAACAATTCAAGATTCACTCCAAACCAACATATTGTAGGGACGAGCAGCGAGTTGATGCAGGAATGAACACAGGAGAACCTCCACTTCCACAATCCAGGGCTTTAACCCCTTAAGCTCAGACCGGCCCGAAGGCGGGCCTGTCAACTTCTCCCGATGCATTTATTAATTATTTTGCATATTCCACAGACGTACTATGTACCGTTAGAAAGCTGATATTCTCATGAATCCGCTGGTATAAACCACTTTCAGATGTGATTACCACAGCCGGTAATATAAACACATTTGTCCAACATACAGCAAATTAAGTAAACAGCGCAACTCACCTTTGGAGGCTCATAACTGATCACAGACGATCCATAATCCAGATAATCCAGCAAAAACTGCCACAGTACAAGCGTACCGTAAAACACCAAATAACAGCCGGCTCCCAATTAACCGCAGGGTCCCATTTAATTGCCGGGTGCAGCAATGCATTTTAACAAATAATCGCCTGTCCCAAATAAAAGCCTGATCTAATTAACCGGTAGAGGGCGCCAGTCACGTCATTGCCAATGATCAACCAACATGGCGCCTGTTCAGTGTAGAAATAAAAAATATGACCTCAAATTCAAAGTGGCTGTCGTCAACTATGCTGAACAAAACTCGGGAGAAGCAGCAGCTAGACACTTCTCTGTTGACCCCAGAAGAGTGAGGGAGTGGCGAAAAAATAAAACTGCACTCCAGCGTCTTTCCGAGGTGGATAGCAAAAGGGCCAGGCTGCGTGGTGGCGGAAGAAAGAAAGCTAGCGAGGAGCTGGAGGTAAACATGCGGGAATGGGTCATTGGTAAACGTTTACGCCATGAGAGAGTGACCCGAAAAATGATCAGGGTGAAGGCTAAAGAGATTTTCACCACTGTGAGCGACAGCAGTGACGAGAGGTTTTCTGCTAGTGCTGGATGGCTGGACCGTTTCCTTCACCGCAACAACTTCACTTGCAGAAGACGCACAACTATAGCTCAGAAAGATGCCAAGGAATTCACCGAGAAGCTGGTGAAGTTTGTACGATTTTCATCGCGGATGATTGATACAATGAAGATACCGGAGAAAGGCATCATAGCGATGGATGAAACTGCGGTATGGTTTGACATGGTCGGGTCAACTACTGTGGAGACGCGAGGCATGCGCAGTGTACCGCTGAAAACGACCGGCCATGAGAAGAGCCACTTGACCGTGGTGCTGGCCGCGAAAGCGGACGGGACAAAGCTGAAGCCCTACGTGGTTTTCAAAGGAGGCATCAGGGAAGTTAAGGCAATGCAAAACATCAGTGGAGTGGTGATAGCTTCCTCTAAAAACGGCTGGATGAACGACCTGACTGCAGACTGGCTGCGGAAAGTTGTGGGGAAATTCAACTTTGGCCCGCGTCTCCTCGTCTGGGATTCGTACCGATGCCACATCAGCCAGGCCACCAAAAGGGATCTCCAGCAGGGCTACAACATGACTACAGCTGTGATACCGGGAGGATGCACAAAATATATCCAGGCACCCGATGTTGTTTGGAATCAGCCATTCAAAACCAGTCTGCATGAATCCTACGACACCTGGATGGCCGGTGATGCGGATAAGACCTACACCGCTGGAGGAAACCTGAGAGCCCCAGCTCGGCGCTTACTGGTCACCTGGGTGCTTAAAGCTTGGGAGGAGTTGGATACGGAGATGGTGAAAAAATCCTTCAAGGTATGTGTGTGTGTGTGTGTGTGTGTGTGTGTGTGTGTGTGTGTGTGAGAGAGAGAGAGAGAGAGAGAGATTCTGTGTGAGAGAGAGATTGAGATCTCTTTATTAATAGTCTGTGGGGTGTAATATATTAATTTGTGGAATACCGGTGTTGTGCTTAAAGGTGTGTGGCCTGACGGTGGCGGCTGACGGCGGTGAGGACCACCTGATTCACTGTTTCAAAGACGGAGAGCCATGCGCAGCAGGGAGAGAGATACTGGCTCAGGGCAGAGGAGAACAGGAGGAGGAAGGCGAAGAGGCCGAGCAGCAGGAGGAAGATGAGGAGGAAGAGTTCAACAATGAACTGGTAGTTGAGGATGACGATGAGGAGGAAGAGGAGGGCGCGGAAAGTGACGAGGGTGATCAGGAGGAGGTTTGAGAGGATGATATGGACTTGGTCTGACAGCAGGCTGTTCTTTTTTTTTTTTTTTTCTTTTTTTTTTTTCTTTCCCTTGTCCTGTTCGGCAGCTGGGGCGTGCAATATTGTATGATTGTAGCCTTTTACTATCCGAACAGATTTTAATATTAGCAGCAGGAGGAGACTGAGTCTCCTCCTGCTGCTGCCTTTATTTAAAGCTGGCATCCGGCATGGCTGCCGGACAGGACCGGGACGGAAATGCTCAGAGAGCAGGGACAGAAAGAGAGAAAGATAAAGAGAGGGAGAACGGAAGGGGGGGGGGGGGGGGGGGGGGGGGGGGGGGGGGGGGGGGGGGCACAACCTATGTACAAAGTCACAATACAAAACAGTGTTGTCGACGCACCACACGCAACCTAGAACAATCCCAAACCCCCAATCTAGACAACACCAAAACAGAGCCGACAACCAACACATAAAATTACAGAACCATACATACATTTTTTTTTTGTTTTGTTTTTTTTTTTTTTCCGAACCATATTAATGAACAGACCAGGCCACAAAAATAAAAGGAGGTGTAGGGGAGGAAGGAAATGCAAGGACACCACAAACCCTTTTTTTTTTTTTTTTTTTTTTTTTGAATATAGCTAGTCGTAACTAGTAGTAAACTCGGGGCGTGCATCAAGAGAGGTCTGCTACAGATCACCATTATTCTAACCACCACAAGAAGACAAGGTAACCGAGTATGTGAAGAGTGATTAAAGATCAACGTGATCATGTGAATATGATGGTGATAGTGATGGTGATAGTGATCATGCATATATGACCTCTGACCTCTGAGAAGGCCAGAAGCAGGCCAGAGAGGCCCTCAGAGCCCAGACAGCCGGCGGACATCACAGAGCCCGGATCCAAGCCGCCCCCCCAGGCAGACGCCCACGCTCCAGTCCAGAAACGGGGCAGAGGAAAGCCCCGGCCGGGGACCCCGGCAGTCCCGGGGCCCGGGCCCCGCGGAGCCATGACCGGCAGAAGCCGGTCCACCCCTGGCGCCGGACGCCCGGGGCGGGCAGGGCCGAGAGCCAAAGGCCCAAGAGCCAGGAGCCGACCCCCCACCCAGGCGGAGGGCCATGACCCACCCGGGAGAACCAGCCCACACGGGCGGCTACCCACCCCAGGCCAGTACACCCCCCAGTGCTCCGGCCACGCACCCCGAGATCCAGGGCATCACCCCCCCCACCCCCACCCCACGACAGCAGGCTGTTCTGCCAGTTGCTTTGTTGATTTACCACACCCAGGTTGCTGTTATTATTTTTTGTTTTGTTTTTAATGGACATTTGCTGATATGTGCCATGTGTGTTTGACTTGTTGCTGAAGTATATCCAGAATTTGGCCATTATTCTTCATAATTTGTCCTTGCAATAGTAACCTTATATACCAGTATACATTTTAAGTTCTTTTAGTTCCTTACTGGTATTCATGGTATATTTTTGCCAAGCAGGGTTTCTGTGATTTAAACGCCTGTCCCAAACAAAAGCCTGGTCCCAAATAAACGCCCGGGTCTGTTCATGATTGAAACAAATAAACGCCCCGGCCATTATTTGGTGTTTTACGGTATGCATCCAGGCAAAGCTAGAAAGTATAGCCTTTTGTCCAAAACATGTCTTGAAATAAGCAAATAATCCAGAATTAGACGCGCCACCGCGCCGCGCACGCGCCACGTCTCTCCGCGTGCGCGTCCGATAATAATCCATTTTTTTATCAGATAAAAACATCCAGACGTCTCTCCCTCACGTGAGGATATCCAATATGGCGACTGATTGGTTTCCGTTGCTTATTCGTCATATTTCAACCAATCAAGTGACTCATCCCTCCCTCCGATGGCTAACCAGCCAACCGCTGCCGAGACTGATGGACCCACGTCATCGGTCGTCATCACTCGTAATCAACGTATTCTGAGCCAATCACGTCGGTAGAAACGTTTTGACTGACAGGGCTGGTAGCCAATGGGCTTGCTGAATGGCTGGCTGGCCCGCTAGCGGGGTTTTGGGACTTCTCAGATATCTGCTGAGGGATGCACCTGCTGTCTGTCCCTGCTCCTCTCAATCTGAGGGCCTTATCCCACACTGAAGCCTATCTGAAGTGATTTTTTTGAGTACTTTAAGAGTTTTTGGAGTGATAATAATGTAAAAACGGGCCAAAACCAACATATACCATTGTACAGAGGGCATCCAGGGGGTATACAGAGGATGTCCAAAATTGACCCTGCCAGGGCATAGCAGTACAAATACATGTGTGAAACACTCATTTCTTGTATTACTGCTCTGACATTTTGACCTGAACTATGTAAGACCCCCAGGCTTTAGCAAAATTGTGTTTTCAAGCTCGCACAGTGCTTCCAGACTTATTTCCAGGTGTTTTAAGAGGGAAAAAAATTCAGGCGAGAATGAAATTCATCCTAATTCAGTGTGCTGCAACATAAATAAATCTGTGGCAGTAGCACCTAGAGTAATTCTGACTGCACTGGGTGAAAATACAGGTTGTCAGCTTTCAAATGAGACCCCAACCATGCATGTACTCCAAACAGTTCAAGAACAGCATTCAGTTTACTTTGGGTACGTCTTTAGTTGAACTTTTAGGCGAAAATGGCCCCGAGCTTAAAGGGTTAATTGTGAAATAAAGCAACCCGGAACACACACACACCATAATGTTGGCACGCAGGCCAAGAGTCACTCTCCCAGCAATCCCTCCCGTTCACAGTCCGACATACAAAAATAATGAAGTGACTCAAACGAACCAAAACACAGAGCAAAGCTAACACAATCAACTAATAACACAAGGAAATCTCACAGAGAGATAAACCCCCCCAAAAACAGCCCCCAAAGTCCACCACACTGCTTCCCAGCATGCCCTGTGGCATACGAAGTGTAAATGGCAACCCAGAGGGTTGTTACAATATATACAAGTGCACGGACACTTTGAGCTAATGCCCCTTAAAAAGGACTGTCTTGGTGAGCTTCTGTCTCACATTGTCTTGCTGTAGGCCAAGCGTTGTCATTTTTGCAATGTGATGCAGTCTCAGTTTAAAAAATAGGGACACAACTAATGTCAACAGTGTGTTGTGGTGACTCTCGATGCCATAGCGTGTATCATTGATATGCTCACCAAGCAAAAACACATCCTCTGAACCTATCCTCTTCCGCACCATGTAGAGGACCTCCAACACTCTGATGGGCTGTGATCGTTTAGAATCTGCTGCTGCCTGGCGAACAACCCACTCTGCTGCTCTGACGACTTTCACTGTGCCTTCAGATGGAATAACCAGACCTCCATTGTTCTTCAGAGTCAGCAGGTGGAAGCTCTGGTCCTTATGAGCAGATTCAGCATCTGTCACAAGGCTGGACCGGCAGACATCACAGGACAGCTTCTTCAGAGTGCGTCGCACCACAAATCCTGAAATTAACAGAAGACAGATTCATATTATATCTCATTTCTTTTTCTGACTAACATCCAATTAATCCCCCCCCCCCACCAAATTTTCATTATTGGCTGATAGGCTAAATCCACTAACGGTCAACCTCTACCTGAAATGTACACAAGAACGTTCTCCACAAGACCATCAAAGTGCTTTGGAAGGTAGCTGTGGTCATGTACAAGGGCAGGAATGTCGGCAACGGGGATGGAAGATCTTCTCCTTCTGCAGAGGACAAGTCTACAGCCGACAGGTCGGCTATAGATGTGTCGATGTGGTAGGACTGAGCAGTAGAGGACATTGCTTCAGCTGGTAGGGACTCCGTGGCATCCTGTGCCGTCACATTCCCTTGGCTGCTTGCTTTAACAACCCCACACCTGGCCATCAGCTTCCGGAAGATGTACTTGAATTGGCTTGCATTTGGGTTGTTATTCCAGCCACCTTAAAAACAAACAAACAACAACATATAGAAAAATACATTACACAGATATTCAATATATCTTTAAGGTAATAAAAAAAATTAAAGAATACAGGTAGCCAGCCCTAAATTATATTTTTCCACATAATTTAAAGACATTTTCTAAATACTAATTGGTTTCTGAGACACTAGATACAGTGTACATCTTCATAACCACAAAAAAAAAAAATACTGTCACGAAGTGTTGCAGTGGGCAAAAAAGAATCCTACCGGATGCCCTGATGCAGTTGAAAAGCAGCTCCAAGTGGTCCTGGCTGAACTTGTACGTCAGGACGTATCGCTGTTCTTCAAGCAGCCCAGGGATCATACTCACCAATGTGTCAATGTTAATGACGAAGCCGAGGACAGAGAGGAACCTTCAACAGGAATAACTGTATTACTGTGATGAACCCGCTAAAACAGGACACATGAAGACAGGGATGCAAACACATATGATATAGGTGAAAATGGTGAATGCTCGCAGAGAAACACTTCTCAGGGAGCTGGCGGGTTTTGTTGAAGAGGGAAAAGGGGGCCATAGCCTAAAGCTGAATGGTTTGCATCCATGATCTTCAAAGTATAACTTGTGTGAGGTTAAGTATCCTTACAATTGCTTTAAGGAAACGAAAACCTGCTTGTTGTTGTTGTCTTGCAAGGTGGCCAACACGTGGCAACAAAACATGCAGACCATGCAATACGTACCATTTTGACACTTTGAACCTGAGGGGGGAGGGGGGGTACACTGGGATTGATGGAACAGAACACAAGAAACAAATTTGCAGACAACAAATACACTGTCATATGGATAGGAATAATACGTACCGCTTGATGATCTTGATGCAGAAGAGTACGGCATCTCATGAACTCAGACAGGAAAGAGCATCTTTTGAACTTGATGCAGACAAAACAGAACATCTTACAGGACAGAGCATCTTTTGAACTCGATGCAAACAGGACAAGTATCTTATGAACTGGATGTAGACAGGAGGAGGACAGAGCATCTGAACTTGATGTAGAAGATAGTCGAGAATTAGACATCCAGATAACCTCATGGATGCTAAGGGATGCACTGAAACCGGTAGAGATTAAATTCAGATCATTATGTTATAATAAAGAATTTATTGTGGGTATTGGTGACTACTCAAAAGTTGAGTTGTACTTGTGTTGGGGGGGGGGGTGTCAGTGCATCACTAAGAGAACATTCCCTTTTTTAAGACCTCTTTGTTCGGTAGAGGGGTGTGCCATCCTTCATCTTCAAAGAGAGCAAGTATGCCCTGGCTCTTGACAAGAACCCCCTGGTGCTTGTCCAGTTCCGAGAACCAATGGGGGCTTTGAACCCCTTAGCTCTGGGATTGCGGCTGTTTAGGATGTCAAACAGCCTGTCCGTAATCTATAAACAAATATCTAAATTAACTAGAAGCTCGGGATGTCACGATTAGGACATTAGAGAGACAGATACGGTATTATATGTCAAACGAAATATTTATGGCCCCCAATAAACCCCTCCCCTTGCCATTTGTCCACCATTTGTCCAGCGTATGTCCACTGCGCATTTGTCCCCCCCCCCCCCCCAAACTTCCTTCCGTCTGAGGTCTTTTGAAGTTTTTACGATGGGTTAGGTGTTGACACATCTGAAGGGATGAGTAGGAGCCAGACAGACGGTTAGAGGGGGGTGAATTTAAATTGAGATGGTGGAGAAACGTGTTATGAAGAGGTTATATTACAAGCCGAGTCATCCTGGTAGTTTCGGCGGGGTAGAAAGAAAGAAAGTCAGGGTGGAAGATGTGAAAGACTTTTTATCATCTCAAGACTCCTATACTCTGCATAAACCGGCTAGGATACATTTTCCAAGGAACAGAGTTTTTGTTACAAGACCTCTCAAACAGTTTCAGGCAGACCTTTGCGATAGGAAGACGGGCTCACCTTTGAGCGTGGTTGAAAGATTTAACCGAACGCTAAAGACTAGAATTTCACTGCTAAGAAGACGGTACGTGGAAGTCCTACCAGACTTAGTAAAAAGCTATAATAACACTTACCACAGTAGTATAAAAATGTGCCCGGTTGATGTGAGTAAGGGCCTTCAAGTGTTTCACAATTTGTACGGTACGCCTACACCACCAGACAAGATAAAACAAAATAAAGGCAGGATTTAAGGAGGGCGATGTTGTCAGAATATCCAAGTTGCGAGAGGCCTTCGATAAAAAATACGAACAGAGATTCACGAACAAAGTATTTACGGTGTCAGAATGCATTCCGCGTACTCCACCGGTATACGAACTCAAAGATTATGACAGCGAAGCGATCGAAGGTTCATTCTATGAGCCGGAGCTGCAGAAAGTGAAAAAAAGACTCATTAACATTTCTCAATCATACAATTTTCAAACAGGCTGTTAGATATTACATTTTACTACAAACAGATATGTCCGGGTGTCTGTAGCACTTTAGGTGGTTATATGACCTTTTTAAAGCTCTCCAGAGGTGAACCTAAAAATTATGATCTAAAAAGAAACTCAGGTTTCATCTTAACATAGAAAGCAAATAATCAAAAGTGTTACTATTTGTGACCTGAAGATAACCAAATCTGCTCCTGACTTGAAATTTTAAGTTACTGCTCTCAAAACTCTGAAACATGTCGTGTCCTTTGTGATAAGCATCGTGAAATTCTCTGATGTTTCCCAGTTAACGTGATCACTGGAAAACCTTCACATCCACCCAAGTTCTAATATATAGATCTGAAAATACAACTCAAAAGGAGGTAAGGTTTTTAAAAAAGTGTATAAAATACAAGAAAAGGTATAAATGAATAGTAAAATCATTCAAAGACAGAGTCTCATTCTAAATATTCAAAATAAAGCCACACAAACTTAATCAGGAAGCGTAGACACGCGCTTGAATAAAAAACAGAATAACTGGTTGATCATTTTCACAAACTCAAATTCAATTTTCTGTATAAGAGACAATAATGATGTTGTCGATGTACGCCAAACAAAACCGAGTCAGCAGGTAATGTCAGCTTTGAAAGCTGCTGTCTCACAGCTGCAGCGTAGACGGTTGGACTGTCCGAAAAAAAAAAAAAAAACCAACGTTAATCTTGTAAAGCGATATTGTTGGTCACAGAAGGTGAAACTAAACAAATCCAATGTATTCCTGTGTACAGCAGAATACAAATACACAACTGTGTACCATTTCACTCTGGCTGCTACTGATACTAAGATAGCATTAACATCTGGTACAACCGGAGTTAAAGGAATGACGCTGAAATTTATTTATTTTTCCTGTGCAAATCTGTACTTCTTTGTTCCTGGTTTCAAAAATGGGGTTTATCGGTGTGTTGTCTGGAGACAGACATGACACTCTTCGGTTCAGCAATGATTGAACCACTGGTCTGATCCCCAGTTCTTTTTCCTTTGATAAGAGATACTGTTTAACTCAAACAGGATATTTCACATAGTTAATTCTTGCTTGATAAGGTTCCACAGCCTACATGATTTGCAAATACAGATTTTCTTCTCCTTTCTAACAAATCCACAGAAACATTACCAAAGAACAAAATATGACAAGCCCATGTAAGGGCAGCATTTCTATCAGAACAAAGAAAGAACAAAATAAAGTGCTTAGTTTAAGAAACAAATATAAACATCAGCTTTACATACCTTTTCCTGTAGCAATTTCTTTTCTGATCAGTCTCAACCAGCTGCACAAGAAAACAGAATATCAGCTCAATTTACATTTTGTCACTCTTTTTCTACTCTGACAGACAGTAATGCGCACAGCTTTACACACTCCGTGCTGCAGTTTGCACCACTGTTTTACATGATTTGCGATGACAGATTTTCTTCCCCTTTCTAACAAATCCACAGAAACATTACAAAAGAACAAAATATGACAACCCCTTGTAAGAGCAGCATTTATATCAGAACAAAGAAAGAACAAAATAAAGTGCTTAGTTTAAGAAACAAATACAACCATTTACATACCTTCTCCTGTAGCAATTTCTTTCTGAACAGTCTCAACCAGCTGCACAAGAAACAGAATTTCAACTCAATATACATTTTCTCACTCCTTTTCTACTCTGACAGACAGTAATCACTCCGTACTGCAGTTTGCGCCGCTGTTTTAGGTGGCGTAAAGATTAGTTGTGCGTCAACTCTTGCCTGTATCTTGTTTATAGCACTCCCTACATATAACGTGACTCTGTTGCTCGTCTGATACTTTAAAACTGAACCATCTCTGAATTACTGAGCCACTGTTTTTTTTTTTCTTTTACTGAATGGGATTTTTATTGGGGTGTTGTTTGGAGACACACAATGACTCCCTGTTTCAGCAGTGATTCAACCACTGGTCTGACCCCATTTCTTTTTCCTCTGATCAGGGATACTGTTTTAACAAACAGGATATTCTGCATAGTTAATTGTTGCTTGATAAGGTTCCATACCCAGCAGTCCTACATGATCTGCGTGCTGCGTCCATAATTTAGATGGAACAGACGCTCAAACTGACAGAGGTTGTAACAACACATCCAGCTGAATGAACTTCTGCTTTCGTTGTATTTTGCAGGATTTTAATGAACAAAAATGCAAAGTGTCCTCGTCATACGACCAAACAATAACATTTTAGTTGCTATCTTCATCATCTGGTTGTCTATAGAGAAACTGGTAACAAATGTCAAGTATTTTAGTCCCAGTGATCATTTGCAACTGCACTTTGAAGTTTTTACGATGGGTCAGGTGTTGAGGAGATGAGTAGGAGCAAGACAGACGGATAGAGGGGGTGAATTTATATTGTACTGAGAAAAGCGTGCCATGAAGAAAGTTAGGGTGGGAGATGTGAAAGATTTTTTTATCATCTCAAGACACCTATACTCTGCATAAACCAACTAGGGTACATTTTCCAAGGAACAGAGTTTTTGTTTCAAGACCTCTCAAACAATTTCAGGCAGACCTTTGCGATAGGAAGACGGGCTCACCTTTCCTCCTCTCCTCTCTTTCATCCTCTGGTTGTCTATGAAGAAACTGGTAACAAATGTCAAGCATTTTAGCTACTGTCCCAATGATCATTTGTAACTGCACCGATGAATGGTTCAATGTTTCCGTGCACATCTTTTAATAATAACATCAGTCCCTCTGGAGAGAGACAAGCAGTATTTGTGGACTTTCTACTCTGTCCGAGAATGGTTTATCTACTGGTCTGCTTGACAGGATGCTAATGTTCTGATTCCCTCTATTGTGAACAGTCAAGTCACCACATCAACATTTAGCAAAACAGAGGCTGCTTTTTGCCAAACAGTGAAATACTGTCCTACCGTCTGATGTATGTTTGGAATGTTTTACTGTTACTCACTCTGGAGCACAAATTCTATATAATCTTAATTTTGATAGCATATCTTTTTCCTAAAATGAAACATTTCTAAATCACAAACACATGTTGAAATTTCCAGCCATCTCTCTCGACCGATAACAGTTTTGACAGCGGTTCTCTTGGTGGGACACCAGAAATGCTGACAGTTTGAACAGTGTCATTACTTCATGGACAGTATATCTCCTGCTGACGAATACAAGAGAGAAATGCACCTACATTTATGAGAAACTTTTTTGGTTTCCCTTTAATGTTTAAACAAGTCTTTGGTATTTTCTACCGGTGTATCTGAAACTTGTGCCTGAATAACCATCATCATTATTATTATTTGATCACCGTCAGCGTCCCAGTTCTGTCGGCCTCTTCATTGTGTAGAAGTTTTTCTCCACAGAAAGGAAACTGCTCTCTGTTCTGGTGTAATGTTTGTCTTTGGTACTTGTTGAGTTTTGGCCTTGATTCAACACTTGTGGCACTCCGGTGGGTCTAGCTACTTTAGCTTCATCTCTTTTTCTTTTCCCTCTGCTCACAGTCTCTGATCATTGAGGTTTCTTCACCCTTGCCAGTGTTTGATCATTAGTATTATTATAATAACCCCGGCCCCTAAATTGTCGTTGATTTGGTCTCATCCTGTCTCGTCCTCATCCTCTGAAGCCTGGTAGTGTTGATACAAACGGTCTAGACTCTCCCAGAGTTGTGTATTGTACAGCACGAATCTTAGATTTTTTTTTTTTTTGCAAACAATCCAGTTGCATCTAATTCTCTAGTCCTTTTTTTAGTAATTCCACAGGACTCAATGAAAACACGTCAGGGGCTGCTAATTCTTTAAAGTATCAGCATCCTGTGTTCCCAGTCCATTAACGATCATTGACACAAAGAAGGGTTCAGCTTTATGCGGCACTTTTAATTTTGCCTTTTCTTTCCGACATTTAAGAAATCTTTCTGCATATTCAGACACCTGCTCATCAGTCCGTTTCTTACAGTGAAGTACCCGTGTTATCACATCTGCTAAAGTAA
Organism: Salarias fasciatus; assembly: GCF_902148845.1. Taxonomy (NCBI): domain Eukaryota; kingdom Metazoa; phylum Chordata; class Actinopteri; order Blenniiformes; family Blenniidae; genus Salarias; species Salarias fasciatus. The sequence goes on along the minus strand of NC_043755.1, from coordinate 32,028,218 downwards.
GAAGCTTTTCCATAACTTTGTCATGTATCGTTCACCATAAAGTCCACTCATTTGAGAACAGGAATTCCAGAGTAGTTTTTTCAGCATGATCTATTTGCAAAGGGGGGTTACTGACTCCATCGTAAGAATAAGATTTGCTTCACTAAGGAGCAGGAAATGACTGTAGTACAAGCCTGCAAGAATGCCCCGGAATACAACTGGCCCCAAAAAACAGCAAAACGGGTCGATACTCAGATGCTTTAAAGAACATTCTGTGAGAAGACACGGAACGAGGGAATCTAATCTAACTTATCTCTTTCATCCGTTTGTCAACTTCTCTGATTGACCTGACCATACTAAATACACATTGGGAAAAAACTCTGTGGAAAACCACAAAAGCGTCAACTGACGCAAACAAATGGCTTTAGCACCTCTGCATGGTGAGGCTGTAAGGCCGTATTTGTACTCACTTCCAGAATCAGCACCTGTAGCGAGCTTCAAACACTCACAGCCAGACTGAGCGTCTCTACAGGCCTGATGTGCTTCTCACCTCCAGAGAATCATCGTCAGCGTCCAAGTTCCTTCAACTTCCTTAAATCAGACACAAAATACGCGTCTCTCTGCTTTTCTTCACCTAGACAGGACGCCACACTGTCAAATGACTTCCTCAGATCAGAACACACACACACACACACACACACACACACACACACACACCCTCCCCCATGCTGACTCAGTGGAGGTGGGGGAAAGGAGAAAAAAATAAAAACGATGAAGTCCTGTGGGCCCTCCTCTCGCCCTCCCTATAGAAGGGGCTCCCTATAGAAGGGTCTCTATTTATACGCGTCGTTAAATACATCAAGCCCGTGTTGGATCACTCCAATTAAAAAATACAGAGTTCGGAAGAAAAAAAATGGCTCAGGAAAGAATTCACATACCGATCATCCGGGACACACCGATCATGGTGTACGAAGAGACGCCGATCATCCCGAATGCGCCCAAGAAGCATGTGATGCACCTGCTTCGGACCCAGCTCCGTCCATTGGAATCGTTGAAGGAAGAATGGCCGCTGAAACCTTACGGACGGTGTGGTGCATGGGGCTACATGTTCAAATATACGACGGGGGAGCTTTGTCTCTATCAGCGAGGCGTGGGTGAAAAGCAGGGAGCTGTACCTTCTATAGCGATGCTGAACTCCAACGACTGGGGTGTGCTGTATCACATGATTGTTCGACATTTTCGGGCAAACCCTGATGAAGGTGGCGCGAAGCTCGTCGATCCAACGCTGACACCAGGTCGGCCTCTGAAGCGTGAGTTCGTGGAGGGTGATGCACAAACGGGGTCTCCTTCTTGGAAAAAAAAAGTGCTTTACAGCATTGCGTGGCAGTCCAGAGCGGGTGTTTCAGGCACTATGTGCTTTCGCGCCTGCATTTGTTGCTACGAAGGGAAAAAAGGCTCGGAGGAGTTTTTTTTGGAGACCTTTAATACCAGCTGCGGAGTATTCCATACACTGCTAAATGTCCCGCTGGTCGCATGGAAGGAAAGGTTTGGAGGACCGGACGATAAAATCGGCTCACTTTTTCGCAGCTGCTGCTACTGGAAAGACCTTCTAGCGGTTAAAAAAAACCTGTTTCCTTCGGCCTCCATTCAATCCTCCAGCTTTTAGTCCACCACGTCCACGATCCTACCAGTTTTTTCTGCTTAACCCCACCCCCCGGACCTTCCTGCCACCCGTACACATTATAAAGACTGCGATCGATCATTCCACATCAAGAAGATATGGAGAACGTCAGGAGTATCCGTAGAACCAGCTCTCGCGTCCTCATCGATCCGCTGTGGAGCAGAACTCCGTTGGTGGAGTACCCGATCAACATGTTTGCGGATGAATCGTCGAATTTGATCTCCCCGGACCCTGACTCTCAGCCTGGTCCCTCTCGATCGCTGTACACCATTCCCGAGACCTGCGACCCGGATCAAGGGTCCCTGGGAGATGATGAGGATCGAAGCAGGGAGGTAAGCGCTGACGACGGAGACCTTCAAGTGGATGAATCCCAAATCCCCGACTCTGAGGATTTTGTGGAGCCGGAACCAGCATCTTCGCCTCCTGACACTACAGAGGTTGAGGAATCCGAGGATGAGCTGGACGGCTGGATGCCCTCGGCCATCATCAAAACCGTCAAAACAGCGGTCATCCATCTGCTGGACATTGTGACTCACAAGTACCGGGAAGAGCTTTGCTACGGATGTCAGATCAGACATCCAGATGAGAAACAGCATCCTTGTTTACAGCAGGTGGACGAATATTTCTATCAAACTCACTTTTGCCGTCTGATGGAAAAACTGTGTACCGACCGTTTCATTCCTGCTATTCAATGTTTGTTATTCATGCGCAACATTAAAATCGACGATGTGCGAGTCAAAACTGTGGCAGAGACTTTGCTGAGAGAGATGAGATCCAAAGAAAAGTTTGTGGAAACTTTTGCAGATGTGTACGACAATCTGATCGGGCTGGATGTTGTGAAAATTGGTGAGCTTGGAATTGTGAAAGAATGCTGGAATGAGAACTGAGGCAGGCCTGGAGCTGTCCTGATGTGTTCAGTATTGTTTTTTCCATCTAATCTTATTTTTAGTTTTGCATGTCATCATTTCTTTGTAGCTGGGCATACTGTTCTTAATTTTAAAGAAACTTTAAATTGTGTGTTCTTGTACCTTTTCAGTTTCATGTCTGTCATGAGACAGGTTAGTTTTACCCTACTGATGATGTGTTGTTGCAATAGTAATCCTTCTTCACTACTGCTTGGTTGAAAAAAATTGCTTTGTGCGTGTTTTTTTAAATAAAACAACAAAAAAAAAGAATCTGGTTTTCTTTCAGTGTTTCTGAAAAAAACATGACTGACAAAACGGTGGTTGAAAAAAGCATTCTACCCCCATTCATCGACCTGCCCTCATCTGACGAACCATTTACGACCCAACCGTAAGTGTGTGTGTGTGTGTGTGTGTGTGTGTGTGTGTTCTGATCTGAGGAAGTCATTTGACAGTGTGGCGTCCTGTCTAGGTGAAGAAAAGCAGAGAGACGCGTATTTTGTGTCTGATTTAAGGAAGTTGAAGGAACTTGGACGCTGACGATGATTCTCTGGAGGTGAGAAGCACATCAGGCCTGTAGAGACGCTCAGTCTGGCTGTGAGTGTTTGAAGCTCGCTACAGGTGCTGATTCTGGAAGTGAGTACAAATACGGCCTTACAGCCTCACCATGCAGAGGTGCTAAAGCCATTTGTTTGCGTCAGTTGACGCTTTTGTGGTTTTCCACAGAGTTTTTTCCCAATGTGTATTTAGTATGGTCAGGTCAATCAGAGAAGTTGACAAACGGATGAAAGAGATAAGTTAGATTAGATTCCCTCGTTCCGTGTCTTCTCACAGAATGTTCTTTAAAGCATCTGAGTATCGACCCGTTTTGCTGTTTTTTGGGGCCAGTTGTATTCCGGGGCATTCTTGCAGGCTTGTACTACAGTCATTTCCTGCTCCTTAGTGAAGCAAATCTTTATTCTTACGATGGAGTCAGTAACCCCCCTTTGCAAATAGATCATGCTGAAAAAACTACTCTGGAATTCCTGTTCTCAAATGAGTGGACTTTATGGTGAACGATACATGACAAAGTTATGGAAAAGCTTCTTACTTTAGCAGATGTGATAACACGGGTACTTCACTGTAAGAAACGGACTGATGAGCAGGTGTCTGAATATGCAGAAAGATTTCTTAAATGTCGGAAAGAAAAGGCAAAATTAAAAGTGCCGCATAAAGCTGAACCCTTCTTTGTGTCAATGATCGTTAATGGACTGGGAACACAGGATGCTGATACTTTAAAGAATTAGCAGCCCCTGACGTGTTTTCATTGAGTCCTGTGGAATTACTAAAAAAAGGACTAGAGAATTAGATGCAACTGGATTGTTTGCAAAAAAAAAAAAAATCTAAGATTCGTGCTGTACAATACACAACTCTGGGAGAGTCTAGACCGTTTGTATCAACACTACCAGGCTTCAGAGGATGAGGACGAGACAGGATGAGACCAAATCAACGACAATTTAGGGGCCGGGGTTATTATAATAATACTAATGATCAAACACTGGCAAGGGTGAAGAAACCTCAATGATCAGAGACTGTGAGCAGAGGGAAAAGAAAAAGAGATGAAGCTAAAGTAGCTAGACCCACCGGAGTGCCACAAGTGTTGAATCAAGGCCAAAACTCAACAAGTACCAAAGACAAACATTACACCAGAACAGAGAGCAGTTTCCTTTCTGTGGAGAAAAACTTCTACACAATGAAGAGGCCGACAGAACTGGGACGCTGACGGTGATCAAATAATAATAATGATGATGGTTATTCAGGCACAAGTTTCAGATACACCGGTAGAAAATACCAAAGACTTGTTTAAACATTAAAGGGAAACCAAAAAAGTTTCTCATAAATGTAGGTGCATTTCTCTCTTGTATTCGTCAGCAGGAGATATACTGTCCATGAAGTAATGACACTGTTCAAACTGTCAGCATTTCTGGTGTCCCACCAAGAGAACCGCTGTCAAAACTGTTATCGGTCGAGAGAGATGGCTGGAAATTTCAACATGTGTTTGTGATTTAGAAATGTTTTCATTTTTAGGAAAAAGATATGCTATCAAAATTAAGATTATATAGAATTTGTGCTCCAGAGTGAGTAACAGTAAAACATTCCAAACATACATCAGACGGTAGGACAGTATTTCACTGTTTGGCAAAAAGCAGCCTCTGTTTTGCTAAATGTTGATGTGGTGACTTGACTGTTCACAATAGAGGGAATCAGAACATTAGCATCCTGTCAAGCAGACCAGTAGATAAACCATTCTCGGACAGAGTAGAAAGTCCACAAATACTGCTTGTCTCTCTCCAGAGGGACTGATGTTATTATTAAAAGATGTGCACGGAAACATTGAACCATTCATCGGTGCAGTTACAAATGATCATTGGGACAGTAGCTAAAATGCTTGACATTTGTTACCAGTTTCTTCATAGACAACCAGAGGATGAAAGAGAGGAGAGGAGGAAAGGTGAGCCCGTCTTCCTATCGCAAAGGTCTGCCTGAAATTGTTTGAGAGGTCTTGAAACAAAAACTCTGTTCCTTGGAAAATGTACCCTAGTTGGTTTATGCAGAGTATAGGTGTCTTGAGATGATAAAAAAATCTTTCACATCTCCCACCCTAACTTTCTTCATGGCACGCTTTTCTCAGTACAATATAAATTCACCCCCTCTATCCGTCTGTCTTGCTCCTACTCATCTCCTCAACACCTGACCCATCGTAAAAACTTCAAAGTGCAGTTGCAAATGATCACTGGGACTAAAATACTTGACATTTGTTACCAGTTTCTCTATAGACAACCAGATGATGAAGATAGCAACTAAAATGTTATTGTTTGGTCGTATGACGAGGACACTTTGCATTTTTGTTCATTAAAATCCTGCAAAATACAACGAAAGCAGAAGTTCATTCAGCTGGATGTGTTGTTACAACCTCTGTCAGTTTGAGCGTCTGTTCCATCTAAATTATGGACGCAGCACGCAGATCATGTAGGACTGCTGGGTATGGAACCTTATCAAGCAACAATTAACTATGCAGAATATCCTGTTTGTTAAAACAGTATCCCTGATCAGAGGAAAAAGAAATGGGGTCAGACCAGTGGTTGAATCACTGCTGAAACAGGGAGTCATTGTGTGTCTCCAAACAACACCCCAATAAAAATCCCATTCAGTAAAAGAAAAAAAAAAACAGTGGCTCAGTAATTCAGAGATGGTTCAGTTTTAAAGTATCAGACGAGCAACAGAGTCACGTTATATGTAGGGAGTGCTATAAACAAGATACAGGCAAGAGTTGACGCACAACTAATCTTTACGCCACCTAAAACAGCGGCGCAAACTGCAGTACGGAGTGATTACTGTCTGTCAGAGTAGAAAAGGAGTGAGAAAATGTATATTGAGTTGAAATTCTGTTTCTTGTGCAGCTGGTTGAGACTGTTCAGAAAAGAAATTGCTACAGGAGAAGGTATGTAAATGGTTGTATTTGTTTCTTAAACTAAGCACTTTATTTTGTTCTTTCTTTGTTCTGATATAAATGCTGCTCTTACAAGGGGTTGTCATATTTTGTTCTTTTGTAATGTTTCTGTGGATTTGTTAGAAAGGGGAAGAAAATCTGTCATCGCAAATCATGTAAAACAGTGGTGCAAACTGCAGCACGGAGTGTGTAAAGCTGTGCGCATTACTGTCTGTCAGAGTAGAAAAAGAGTGACAAAATGTAAATTGAGCTGATATTCTGTTTTCTTGTGCAGCTGGTTGAGACTGATCAGAAAAGAAATTGCTACAGGAAAAGGTATGTAAAGCTGATGTTTATATTTGTTTCTTAAACTAAGCACTTTATTTTGTTCTTTCTTTGTTCTGATAGAAATGCTGCCCTTACATGGGCTTGTCATATTTTGTTCTTTGGTAATGTTTCTGTGGATTTGTTAGAAAGGAGAAGAAAATCTGTATTTGCAAATCATGTAGGCTGTGGAACCTTATCAAGCAAGAATTAACTATGTGAAATATCCTGTTTGAGTTAAACAGTATCTCTTATCAAAGGAAAAAGAACTGGGGATCAGACCAGTGGTTCAATCATTGCTGAACCGAAGAGTGTCATGTCTGTCTCCAGACAACACACCGATAAACCCCATTTTTGAAACCAGGAACAAAGAAGTACAGATTTGCACAGGAAAAATAAATAAATTTCAGCGTCATTCCTTTAACTCCGGTTGTACCAGATGTTAATGCTATCTTAGTATCAGTAGCAGCCAGAGTGAAATGGTACACAGTTGTGTATTTGTATTCTGCTGTACACAGGAATACATTGGATTTGTTTAGTTTCACCTTCTGTGACCAACAATATCGCTTTACAAGATTAACGTTGGTTTTTTTTTTTTTTTTTCGGACAGTCCAACCGTCTACGCTGCAGCTGTGAGACAGCAGCTTTCAAAGCTGACATTACCTGCTGACTCGGTTTTGTTTGGCGTACATCGACAACATCATTATTGTCTCTTATACAGAAAATTGAATTTGAGTTTGTGAAAATGATCAACCAGTTATTCTGTTTTTTATTCAAGCGCGTGTCTACGCTTCCTGATTAAGTTTGTGTGGCTTTATTTTGAATATTTAGAATGAGACTCTGTCTTTGAATGATTTTACTATTCATTTATACCTTTTCTTGTATTTTATACACTTTTTTAAAAACCTTACCTCCTTTTGAGTTGTATTTTCAGATCTATATATTAGAACTTGGGTGGATGTGAAGGTTTTCCAGTGATCACGTTAACTGGGAAACATCAGAGAATTTCACGATGCTTATCACAAAGGACACGACATGTTTCAGAGTTTTGAGAGCAGTAACTTAAAATTTCAAGTCAGGAGCAGATTTGGTTATCTTCAGGTCACAAATAGTAACACTTTTGATTATTTGCTTTCTATGTTAAGATGAAACCTGAGTTTCTTTTTTAGATCATAATTTTTAGGTTCACCTCTGGAGAGCTTTAAAAAGGTCATATAACCACCTAAAGTGCTACAGACACCCGGACATATCTGTTTGTAGTAAAATGTAATATCTAACAGCCTGTTTGAAAATTGTATGATTGAGAAATGTTAATGAGTCTTTTTTTCACTTTCTGCAGCTCCGGCTCATAGAATGAACCTTCGATCGCTTCGCTGTCATAATCTTTGAGTTCGTATACCGGTGGAGTACGCGGAATGCATTCTGACACCGTAAATACTTTGTTCGTGAATCTCTGTTCGTATTTTTTATCGAAGGCCTCTCGCAACTTGGATATTCTGACAACATCGCCCTCCTTAAATCCTGCCTTTATTTTTGTTTTCTCTTGTCTGGTGGTGTAGGCGTACCGTACAAATTGTGAAACACTTGAAGGCCCTTACTCACATCAACCGGGCACATTTTTATACTACTGTGGTGAGTGTTATTATAGCTTTTTACTAAGTCTGGTAGGACTTCCACGTACCGTCTTCTTAGCAGTGAAATTCTAGTCTTTAGCGTTCGGTTAAATCTTTCAACCACGCTCAAAGGTGAGCCCGTCTTCCTATCGCAAAGGTCTGCCTGAAACTGTTTGAGAGGTCTTGTAACAAAAACTCTGTTCCTTGGAAAATGTATCCTAGCCGGTTTATGCAGAGTATAGGAGTCTTGAGATGATAAAAAGTCTTTCACATCTTCCACCCTGACTTTCTTTCTTTCTACCCCGCCGAAACTACCAGGATGACTCGGCTTGTAATATAACCTCTTCATAACACGTTTCTCCGCCATCTCAATTTAAATTCACCCCCCTCTAACCGTCTGTCTGGCTCCTACTCATCCCTTCAGATGTGTCAACACCTAACCCGTCGTAAAAACTTCAAAAGACCTCAGACGGAAGGAAGTTTGGGGGGGGGGGGGGGGGGGGGGGGCAAATGCGCAGTGGACATACGCTGGACAAATGGTGGACAAATGGCAAGGGGAGGGGTTTATTGGGGGCCATAAATCTTTCGTTTGACATATAATACCGTATCTGTCTCTCTATTGCAAAAAAATAAAAAAAATAAATAAATTTTTTGGTCTCAGTCTCGGTCTCGGTCTCGGGCTGAACCGGTCTTGGTCTTGGTCTTGACTTGTCAGTCTTGGTTTTGAGACTCTCTGGTCTTGGTAGTGTCTTGGTAGTGTCTTGGTCTCGGTTGAGGTGGTCTTGACTACAAGTCTAGAGAAGGCCTTGGAGCAGCGCTGCAGTGCAGTGCAGTACAAAGCTGTCATAAATATAAACCACAGTTTCATAACCAGAGGTTTTCTCCACCAAATACGAACAATCAGTGTCTCTGTTTCACAGCCTTAATATTTCACTGTTGTAAACTACTTTACTAATATAAAACCCCTTTTAAATTTATTATTTTTTTTAATGTTGCAGGCCTGAGTCGCGGCTTGAGATTGTTGAGCCCAAAGCTTAACGGTCTGATCACAACAGGGTAAAATAAAATCAACATTAACTGGCAGCCACATGCACACAGTCCCAACGTTTCTGTTATCTTATCGCCTGAACTTCGCCGGCCAGGCAGTCTCTGTGTGTAAACAGAAATCAAACTGCTGAAATTAACTGTCACTCACACTCACCTGTGTTGGGGTTTACGATTGGTAATTGGGAATAAATAACTAAAGTATTGATTACTGAGAGTAATTAATTACTTTAAGTAATTTAGTTACCTATTAGTTTGACTAAATTTTGATTTACCAATTCATAATTGCAGGTCATTCACAGTGGATCACCAATAACCATCAATCACGGCATAATAAATTGTTTAAAGTGAAGCACCAAGTAATTTAACCCAACATCAACTATTATTAATCAGAATAAATGGTTAATTATTCGTTAATAATGTTAAATAATCAGCTATTTGGGAATGGAGTAGACCAGAGTGATTTAACCATCAAATTATCGATTAACAAGGTGTTAATAATTAATCAATAATGCCACAAATGACCAATTACTGGAAATGGGTAAATTACAGAAAATGAGCTGAGGGAAGTTATAAATTGTGCATTAAATTAACCTATAGTTTATTTAATTAATAATTCCAGGGCACCACCTCGTCAGAGGAACATTCATTACCAATTTTCAGTCTCAAAGATGGAAAGTTAATTTAAGCTGGATGTTAATCTTTGGATAAACAACCGTTAAATTATCAGAGAAGGTGTGAGATCGAGCACAGGCTGATACAACCAGGAACTTAGTCACAAGAACCAAAACAGGAATGAATCGTTCAGTTCAGTTAATGAGCGTTTATTAACAATGTCTATTACTAATTAACTCATCTAATTAACACAAACAGAACATATTCAACTTGTGTGTGAGTCGGGCTCGGTCCGCTCTGTCCGGTGACCAGGCGCGAGTGTGTGTGCGTGTGTGTGTGGTTGGAGGCGGAGCGGGGCGTCTCTCGGAGTCCCGGGTCTGGGCTCCGCGAAGGGAGTGAGGGGGGGGCGACTCCCGGTCCGGCTTGCCCGGCAGGGGTAGCGGGGGGGCGGTGCAAGAGAGAGAGACGGAGAGAGACGGAGAGAGAGAATGGAGAGAGAGAGACAGGGTGAGGGGACGCCCAACGGGTCTGTGTGGATTGCGCAAGGAGGGGGAAGAGGAGAAAAGATGGCGGGTTAAAAAAACAACTGATTTATTCCAGTGAACAAAAGGTGAGTCCAGAAGCTGAGTCAGGGACCAAGCTGGGTCCGAGGTGGCTCTCAGCAAAGTTACAGTAGAAGAATGGATCCGGGTCCGGAGGCAATTTGGAGCAGGCGGGCGGCAGGAGCGACAGGAGGCTGCGAGGTTTGCGGCGAACAGAGCGGGATCCCCAAACTGAGAGCAGTGGAAAAAACAGAGTGAGTGCGAAGTTCACCAGAGCAGATCGAAGCAGGCACATCTAACACACTGTTGTTGATGTTAAGGTCCAGCGCCGATTCCAGCCAGGGACGCCACCTAAACAGGGAGGGGGGAGAGCAGCTGAACCTCATCCCACTGATGAGCTGGAACCACACCTCCGAAAACCCACTCCAGCACCGCCCACCTGAAAATCAAACAAACAGCCTCCCTAGGAGGAAGCAGAGGTGCTGGCCGTGACATTAATATGATGTCTCACAATTCATTCATTCATTTATTCACCCACACACGCTCACCATCAGAAATACATGGCAACAGAGTCGGCATACAAGTCTCATCACTTAACACTTGATGTCCATCTGGAAACGAGACAGAGATTTCTCCAGGATTAGTCTGTTCTTATTTCAACCATCATTAACAACTCCTGCATTTAATCAATAATGAACTCATAATAAGTGATGAGACAAAACATAAAGATGAATTGCAGTGGCGCTCATGATGATAAAGAATTTATCCGTGCCTTGTAAACGAAGCACACGAGTTATTCTCACATGAGCTCTTTAAAACCCGGTTTATCAGAGACCTTCAGAAGCTTTAATGTGTGTTTTTTTTCTCCACAATAATTTAATTCCAGTGCTATACTTAATACCCAACATAAGAACAGTGCTCACAGCTCAGAGTATTTTTTCTTCATCAAGATGTCATTTGGTATTTACTGTGTTCAAAAAATTATCTTAAAACTGTGATCTCAAACTTGTTTTACTTTTGCCCAAAGAGGTTACACAGCTATCCTGTGTGTGTGTGTGTGTGTGTGTGTGTGTGTGTGTGTGTGTGTGTGTGTGTGTGTGTGTGTGTGTGTGTGCGCGCGCATGCAGCCTGCAGCAGAACCCACCCACATGTGTCAAACTGACATTTCCACAGAATTTGAGTGAGAGATGTTTTGTGAACATTTGTTTGTCAGTGATGTTGTGTCAGAGTGTCTCTTTCTGTGTCCTCAGAACACAATACAGGACCTCTGGACTGTGGCTTGTGTGTGTGGAGGATAGTCTGTGGTTCAGGATCATTCAGAGAGACACACCTGCGTGCTTGAGCAGATGGTCTCTCGGTGGGGACACTCAGTTATCTTCCCTCCTCTTTGTCACATCATAAGTGCTAAAAAACTGGATGGCTAATAACTTTCTGCAGCTAAATTCTGAGAAAACTGAATTTCTTATCTCTGCTCCTCCAAGTCTTGTCCCTAGGATCATAAATGGTTTAGGTCTCCATACCTCCGTGATTAAATCTTCTGTTAAAATTCTAGGTGTCGCTGTGGACCAGGCTCTGACTCTGGATCAACATGTGAAACTTCTGATTCGTTCTTCTTTTTTCAGTTGAGGAACAGCCAGACTCAAGCCCATTGTCTCTCAAGCTGAGCTCCATGCGTTTGTATCATCACGCCTGGATTACTGCAACTCGCTGTTTACCTCCCTCAGCAAAGCGTCTCTGGATCGTCTGCAAGTGGTCCGAAACGCCACTGCCAGACTGCTGACCAGGACCCCCAGGAGGCCCCACATACCTCCAATCTTATTTGCTCTTCACTGGCTCCCCATTAAGTTCCGAATACAATATAAAGTCCTTGTGGTCACGTACAGAGCTCTGCACGGCCAGGCACCAGCTTACATCACAGATTTGTTACAGCCTTACGTTACCAGCAGGTCCCTGAGGTCCTCCGATCAGGGCCTGCTGGGAATCCCTCGCTCCAGACTGAAAACTAAAGGTGACCGCGGCACCCACTCTCTGGAACTCCCTCCCAATCAATCTAAGATCAGCGGACTCTGTCGACTCCTTTAAAAAGCAGCTTAAGACGCATCTCTTTAGTCTTGCTTTTCTCTGATTCTGTCGTTTCTTTTCCTGTTTTTGTGTTTTGTGCTCTGTGTTTTTATCCCTTGTTGTTTATGTCGTGTAAAGCACTTTGTGACACGATGATCTAGAAAGCTATTTGTCCTTGAAATGCAAGCAGACCAGCCCCAACACCTCGCCAGAAGGCCTTTCCCCCACAAGCCACTTCATTACAGTAATCTAGATTAATGTTCTCCGTCCCTGGAGGCTCTGTGTCCTGCATGCCATAGGTCTGATAGCATAGAGAGGGAGCTTATTTGGCTTTCTGAGGAGCTCGCTGATGACATTGAGATTGAACATTAGATTCAGGTGTGAAACAAGCAGTACAGGGAAACCTACATGACCAAAATAAAGACCTCTGCCCTGATCCAATCAGACCTCCTGGCTCTTTTTGTCTTTCAGTGTTTGATGGGCTGAGTGTAAAGTCGTCACACTTCACATTCTGCCTCTGAGGTACTGCAGGACGATTCTGACCACCTCACTCCCTGATCACCTGTTTTTGAATATATTATTTGAATAAGAAGCCACAGAAGGTTGAACCATTGATTAAAAGAGAGGAATAAAAACTTCTCCTGGAGAAAATAAATAGGCTCAGTGGCTTTTACCCAAACCCTGAGGTGTGAGTCCAGAGAGGAGAGTTCACATTGTGTGACTCTAAAAGTGAAGCCATGCTTGAATCAATTACAAATAGTCAGGGAGAGTACAAACAACAAACATCTCTGCAGGCAACAAACATATGAACACTTTTTTTTCACAAACAAGCAACAAATTGTTTTTTCTTTGTAAAAAAAACACAATAAAACATCACAAAGGACTGAAGATGTAACAGTAAGAGAGTGCTGCTTCGATCTGACAGTGGCCTGAGTCATGAAGACTTTCGGTTGGAGTTATATGAGTCTAATGAAGAGGCCACAGCCAGAAAACAAGCTGTAGCCAGTGTGGCGCTCTGACTGAAAGCCACAACCCACTATCTATAGAGGAGAAGAGACACGCAGCCAGCATGAGACTCGTGCGCACGTTCATAGAGCACATAAGATGGAATATGATCTCCTATTAAGCTGGGCCAGAAACAAGGTACACAAGAGGAGCTGTAGGTCAGTTTTTGGTTTTAGTTGGGATTGAAATCAGATTTCAATTAATTTCATATTTTTATTCTTCAGGGGAAAATAGTGACTTTAACCAGATTTAGCAGACTTATAATTCAGTTTTTGCAGGTCTAAGCACAAACTGCGCTTCCAAATTATATTTCACAACCTGGAAATGACAAAAGCATTTTATAAAAACATACTAGCCTATATATCCAAGAGCTGTGTATATTTTCCAACATGCATCTCTTCGTGCTCTTATTTGACATAAAAGGCCACAAGATTAAAAACCAGTGATATATTCCAACAAACCTAATCAACAAATTCTTGTTTTCAGATGCAACAGAAAGTCTGAGAAAATTCACAAAAAGGGATAAGAGTTTAGCAAACCGATTTCATAAAATCAATCCAAAGCTCTTTTGTTTGTGAAAGGACTCCATGCACCACAGACTGACGTCTGCCACCTGGCATCCCAGGACAACGGCATAACAAGAAAATACATTGTATGTATTACGTAAATGTCATCAGTGCATGCCCCGTTTTCAGATTAAAAAAATGAATGCGTTGATCTGAGGTTCAGTCTTTCCAACTTCCCAAAGAAACAATGAAAAAAGAAAATGGAGGTCTGTGGTTGGGGGTCTGCACAGACCCCCTGCAGGCTGGACAGAGGAAACCATCCCAGCCTTTGACTCGGGCACTGGGCCCTTTGACCTTTCAGCAGATGTAAAGTAAAGGTGGTAACACACACACACACACACACACACACACACACACACACACACACACACACACACACACACATACACACACACACACACACACACACACACACACACACAATATATCGCTGTCCATGGTGCTGAAGTATCACCATAATACAGTCATGAGGCACACTGTGTGAAAGACATACATACACACACACACACACACACACACACACACACACACACACACACACACACACACACACTTTAATTACCCCTTTCCCACTGCAACTAGCGGGTCGACCCGTGTTTTCACCCGCTAACGGTCGCTTTTTTTTTTTTTTAAAGACTCCTTTCCCACTGCATGCAGACCCGCGTCTAGCCGCCTGCTGGCGAGCTGCGACGCTGCGTTTTCCCGCACTGATGGTGTCCCACGTTGATGACATCATCAGCGCGACGGAGCAAAACGAAAGTAAACAATGCAGCGGAACACATTCCCTGTTACCTGTGGACAAATCTCCTCTTCCCCACGGATCAAGAGCAGCTCTCTGGTCTCGCTATCGTGCCACTGCTGGGTCATGTTGGCGAAGGAAATCTCACACCGTGTCCAGAAACAACAACTAGCATGCTAATGTAGCTGCACTGCGTCGACGTCATCATGTAAGTTTCCGGATGTGTCCCTCCCACTAAAAGCCGGTACAAAGTGACCCGATAAATTACCAGGTCATTTGACCCTGCAATTGACCCGGGTCGAGATCGCAGGTAAACCCTTTCCCACTGCCATGAGGAGCCAACAGTCAGCGGGTTTAAATGGGTTTTTTGGCCAGTGGGAAAGACTTCGTATTGTGATTCAACAATCACCAAACAACAACACGCCGCCCTCCGACGTGTTTGAGGTGTTGCTCAGCTGGAGCGCTTTACTCCAAGCAAGGTGGCGTCCAGCAGCTATGATGCTACACTTGATGATTCACTCCTCTCCAGCTCTGACCTCAGCTGAGCGCTTGGTTCACTCTCTCGGCTACCGTGGGTGTTTGTATAACAGGTTATACAGGCTGTGCTATAAGCTGATATGTAACTCCTGAAATACAGCAGAGAGAGCGGCGCGGGCGGACCCCTGGCTTTCAGCTGTGTCAAATATACATTTATATGTCCAGTCGACATAGAGCTCTGGGCTTGTTCATACATTCCAAATGCACATGAACCAGCTATCACTTTATGACCTTTTTTCAAATTGTTGAAGTCTTTTTACGAAGGCTATCAAAACATTGATTTTTAAATTATAATTAGTCACAGAATTTGTCTTTCCCTGAATAATTCAGGCAATACAATTCAAGGTCAAGGTCAATTCAGGCTGAATTGCATGATCTATATATGCTACATGTAGGGCTGGACGAT
The DNA here is from genome assembly GCF_902148845.1 of Salarias fasciatus. Taxonomy (NCBI): domain Eukaryota; kingdom Metazoa; phylum Chordata; class Actinopteri; order Blenniiformes; family Blenniidae; genus Salarias; species Salarias fasciatus. The sequence continues at coordinate 32,012,735 of NC_043755.1, read as the reverse complement.
ATGGCCATAAATTTTATCACGATATAGTTCATAATTTCAGTCGATACGATATAATTCCGATATCGATATAAATAATACAAAAGCCTCAGAAAAACTGGTAAGAATCATGTACATAATGTACTACCTGTAAAACTAGAAATGATCTATCCAGGAAGCTCCTCCAGTATAAAATTTTAGAAATAAAAACTGCAATAAATTAAATGTTTACCTTTTATTTAAGAAATATGAAATTACTGTCAAATAAATGTAAGCTTCACCTTTTTCAATATAAATAGCTTTAACTTTACACTTAAATACAGTTATGTTATTGTTACAGATTCAAACAAAGCTGCTTCAACCAGGAAGAAAAATAAAAGTGCTCAGAATTACTGCAACAAACAGAGAAAGAGTGAGCAACAACAAACATAAATATTACTGGGACTGGGAATTGAAATAACTGCCATACTCTCACCTTTTCAATATTCATAGCTTTAAATTTTAAACTACAACACAGTTTTTCTTATAGATTTAAATAAAGGTGCTTCAACCGGGAAGAAAAATAAAAGTGCTCAGAATTACTGAGGTTAAGTACAGAATTACTTAAGGTTGTAGTGATTATGGTGACACTGCAGCGAATCCCTGTACTGTTTTTTTTTTTTTTTTTTTTTTTGTGGTATTGGTCTTCACTGTTGCAGCGTCTTGTAAATTGTAGACGGTCCCTGAACCTAGCGGCACTACCGGCTGCTCATCGAAATCAATATTGTTTCTGATGCTTGATAGACAGATACATTTAATAAAAATGAGCTGACGTTTTGTTGAAGAGTTATTGAGACCGAAAGTCCGCATCTGTCAATATGCTGCCAACTTTAATGGGCTGTTCAGTGAACGATATACCCAATTCGTGGCCACGAATTCATATTTCGTGGGCACGATTTATAATTTCATGGCCACAAATTAGCTTTTGGAAGCTTATTCAGTCGAATTTACATCACGAGTTCTCATTTTGGAGCTCAAACTTACCGCGGTGGAGCTAAGCTTGTAGCCTGAGCTGAGGACGGCCAGTTGTGGTGTGCTGCCGAGTACTGATCACTCTCTCACGGCGCTTTCTGTTCGGCTTGAATCAGCGGCGCGGTGAACAGCAGTTAATCATTTTGAAACGCATACTGTAATGCACTATACCGAAAATTTGTTTAAAATTCATATCACAGTTATTGAATAAAAATATACCGCGGTATATATTGCCATCGAAATTTTGTCCAGCCCTCGCGACATGTGGTTGCCTTGTGTAACCCAGTGTTAAGAACATTGTGGCGAGGTGAATCAGATAAAAGGAAGCCGGACGACGCCACCTTGGGGATTGCACCCAAGGAAATAAACTGAAATTAATGATGTGTGAGGACACTCGGGTTCGTGGCTTAAGAAGCAGGAGACGTGGGTTCTGGCTAACAGAAATATCTTTATTAAATATCAAAAACACAATCACTCTCTTAAAAGAAGGGGAAGAGGGGGAGCCCAAACAGGAGCTGAGGCTTACCGGTGGGACACAGGTAGTAGGGGAAATGAAGGCCTCGGAAGGATCACCCCAGACACACGTGGGCACTTTCACTCACTGAAAATAAAGGTGAACACACTCAAACCAAAAGGGGTGCACAGCACATCACACGGGAGGGAGACACCATCACCCAGGAACACCGATGCCACCACCGTTGCTCTCAGCTTCTGGAAGGGAGGGAAGAAAGTCAAGGGGAGTTAAAAAAGGCTCTCATTCATGCATTCAAAAAAAAAGAAAATAATTAACAACTAAACACGAGTGGGAGGGCAGCCACAACTCACAAGTAAAATAAATAAATGCAAACCTGTAACTGCCACACCCAAACAAACAAAAATAAATGAAAAATAAACAAAAGAATGAAAACAAAATTAAATAAGGAAACAATAGCCAAAAGAGCAACAAAATATACCAACACCTGTCTTAAACTAAAATAATCAAATCAAAAAGAGAAGATAACGCAAACAGATCGCTCCTGTCTTCCGCCTGGCATTCCACCAGCGTACAAGCCCGGTTCAGGTGGTCAGCCAGTTGCTTGGAGTGCAGCAAACTGTCGACGGCCGACTCCACGGAACAGAGGCAGACCAGGCAAAATTATGTGTGCCCACACTGGTCGTGGCAGCAACTCGGAAGGGCAAAACAGCTGGCAGGTTCCACTGCAGCTTGATCGGCCACTCCTAATACACAACTGAAAAAGGCAGTCATACATCTGCTCAAACTGACTTAGAATACGGGTGTTCCTAAGTACCGGCCAAAAAGCATCTAACTGACACGCCCAGTGGGAGAGGTGGGGAGTCTGTGACCTCGAGACAGCCACCTACACACAAACAGCTGATTACTGCCAGCTGATCATGACAGGAGGGGAGCGCCTCCAGAAGGAAAACTGTACTCACTCATTTAGCAGCAAGTTGACTCACAGATGAAGGGGGAAAATGACCCTAAACGCAGCCCAGCAGACAACACGGCTCGCACGGCTCACTCAGCTCACACCAGGAAGTGAGGAAGCCCAGGGGCCCTAAAAGACACTAAGGGCCAATCCCAATTCTACCCCTTTCCCCTCCCCCTCAGCCCTTGGCCCTACCCCTATCACTCTCCTACCCCTTTTAGAATAAGGCTGAGGGGAAGGGCTGTCTTTGCAGCACTATGAATTGGGATACCCCTTGGCCCTTTAAGCCCCACTGCGCTCCTATCACAACAAAAAATTATGGATATTAGAAATGATAGAAATTACAGTAAAAATTACTTTTATTTTTTTTAATAATGGCATTATTATTTACCTTATATTTATTTTTGAGGTTCTCCCAATTTTTTGAAGCTTGCTGGGCTGTAACTTCCCCTTCCAAGCCATTTTATTTTATGAATTTCCTAAAGTAATACATATATGTTTATATAAACACGTTTTATTACTAACGTATTAGAGCTTAGACGAATAATATAATTTACTCCCAATGTGTTTTGGTGCTGTATTTTGATTTCAAAAACTTTTCTTCATTTTCACCTCTAAACTGAATCAGAAGTCGGGTTTCATCGGGGGTCCCTGTGTCAAACATATTACGTTAAAACATGATAAAAGATGATGTTAATACAGTGATTAGTGCTCTTCAGAAGTTACAAATTTACGATTGGAAACGGTGCTACGCAGCGCTAAAACGTTAATCCATGACTGGGACACTGTCACGCTAGTATATCTATAAATTCAGTGAAGCAAATGCACTTTTTTATAGCTTTTTAAATAGTATACAGAAAGCAATCTTACATTTGTGCGACTCCGTGGTGGGCGCCATGTTGTTTTTTTCTGGCCAATGTGAAACTCCGCCTACCCCTATTGAGAATAGGGAGCATCGATGCAGACTTCGCTGAAAGGGGTGAAATAGCCCTTCCCCTTACCCCGACCCCTATTCAAAAAGTAGAATTGGGATAGCCCTTAAGCCTCGTGAACGCGCATATCATAGGGGTAGGGGTAAGGGGTAGAATTGGGATTGGCCCTAAAAGACCAGCAAGACTGACTCATTTTGTTTTATTCATTTATTGGTGTTTTCTTTTATTTTTATTGCGCGCTTTTGTATTTTGTAAATATACCATTTTGCATTCAAATCATTTTGCAAGTAAACGTTCCTCACTTGCACTCCTGTGTGTGTGTCCATGCTTTTACTCACCCTCGGCTCCCAGACGAATTTAGAGCTTCTGATCTGGCGTAACAGTCCCTTCATATTTTCATTTTTCTGAGGCAGCTGAATTGCTCAACCTAAATATCAAGGGTACATTTGTGCTACACTTGGTAATGAGCATGATTCCCCCTCAATTATTTCTGTTGTCATAAAAACAAATTAGCACAATGCGATGTACTCTTTCCCACTTATTTCATATGACAGATTACATGACATTAACAGTAGCACATTTACAGCTGTTCATTCAGTTTATTTTTGTGAATCAGTTCAAAAATATAACCCTAGTTTTTAAAGACACTCTGTTTGGGAATGAATTTACAAACTAGAAACTGCAAACTGAAACGAGAAAATTCTCGAGGAAATTTTGGCTTTGTGCCTACAACCTGCTGCCGAATCTGTGTGTGTGTGTGTGTGTGTGTGTGTGTGTGTATGTGTATAAAACTCCTCCATACTCCTCCTGTGAGCTCTGAGGGAGAGGAGCCATGACAGATTCTGCAGCTGCGCTGCTGTTGCCATAGAAACAAGCTCCACTCTCCAGCCATGACAGTGAATCCACAGTTTTTCATGCAGTGTGCAGGGTTGAAGAAATGTCGTTTCTTGGGGACCGAGAGGCGAAATTGAAATTTTTGTGAGTCACAAGCCTTTCATGGATTTATCCTGAAAATTTCATGTCTGTAGGATCATCCATTCAGCCACAGCGAATGTGGGAAGATGAGTGAAGCTTTGGAATCAGGTGAGAAAATCTGTCTCCAAAATGTATTGAAGCGGATGGAAGAAATTCCTGCACTCTCCTCAAACAAATGCATCTGGAGAGAGAACCTTTTGAGATAGAGACAAAATGACTTGATTGTGATCATCACAACAAAAATCCCTACGTTTTGAGGTATAATTTTGAAGATTGAGCCAGAAATGTGGCCAGGATGACGAGAGAGAGAAATTCTTTTGGGTTTGAATCGAGAGCCTGCCGCACTCTAATTTAAATATGCACACTCTAATCTCTCCAATAGACAACCATTATAAAGTCACAAAAATGGCTGATGCACTCTCTGTACTTTAAGGCTCATAGTTTAAATTTGGTAAAAGATATTGAAATGAGGTTTGCACATCTGCGTAGAGGACAAAAATGCCTACGTTTTGATATATAAATTACGTCTCTACATGAAAGTATGGCGACTCACTGTGGAGTTGTTCGGGGATTAATTTTTTGGTGTCACAGTTTAGATGATAAAGTGGCAAGCATTGGTAACGCAGCACCTAGCAACTGTTGCTAAGTAACATGATGTAATCGAAATGAAAGCCATTCTGGAGCCTTTCAAGTGCAGTTTCTGCAGTGTAATGTTTACATCTCTTCACAAAGGCGTAGAGCAAGATAGGGAGAAGTTCATTTTCTATTAGCTGTGAGATAGAGAGAGAGGCCAGTTGTACACAGACCAAACTACGATATTCAGAGGACATCAACAGCAGTCATGGACATTAATCGAAGAGAACTGCAGCGGGGAATCAGTCAGGAGGTTAAAACCTTCAAACAAAAGTTAACGGGGAGACAATGGAACTTGTTGAAGTCAGGGACTCCAGACTTTGCTTCATCAGTAGTTTTAGCAGAGTTTGTTATGAACGTGATTGACTTATCGTCAAAATATTTTTTTGAGAAGATTGATGGTGAAGTTAGCCTGACAGAGCAGATGGTTAAGGACTCTCTCAGTGCCACACTTCCTGAGAGTTTAGCTCTGTATTTTGATGCTCAGGTAGACTATGCTGACATCTCAAGGAGCCTGATCCAGTCTCTGGCTGAAGAAGTCACAGTACGTGTGAGTTCAGCTCAGTCTGGAGGGGCAGCAGAAAAGCCGACTCTTGGTCAACCTGTCACTCCGCCTGAGCGACTGCACAAGGTGCTTCAAGTTGCAGAAGAAATGATGAAGAACATTCTTCAGGAGATGTCACATAGTATTTTTGGAAAAAAAGAAACGCTGAGGAAAAGTGAGGCAGAAGGAGAGACAGGACGGGACTCTGAAGGAGCAACAGACCACTTCAAGTGGTCAAAGCCAAAAGAGATGTTCACTGTCATCTGGGAATTTCTTGAAGAAATTGCCTTTCCTCTTGTCGATGACATCCTTGATCCTGATTGCCAGGAAGTGAAATATAAGCTTGCTCAAGTCAGTAAGAGAGCCTCAGAATTTGCTGATGATATTCTGAGGGATTTCAGGGCTCAAAATGTCTGGAGTAGATCTGGAAATGTGCAGCCAGAACAGAAGTACAGACAGACGCTGAAAGTTGCTGCTGATAGGATCATGAACGTTTTGGATTGGGTGTTTTCAATAGTGTATATTTGCCGCATTGTGGTAAAACTGCACACCAGTGACTTCTCACCATTTCAAGACCAGAAGGCATTGCTGACAGTGCTGGAGCATGTTGAATCTGTTCTCACATTCCAAAAGGTTCAAATGCCAAAAGTCAACGTGTTCCCCAACATTTGCTCCATTTTTCAAGAGCACCTCTTTGGTAATACAAAGCCTGATATTGAGGGAAAAGTGAAGCAATATTTTTCAATGAGGGAGTGGTGGCTGAGCACTCACTATAAGAGCTACCGGAGCAAGGTGATGCTCACTTTACATGATGCTCAACAGGTGATCACAGCTTCACCTGAGGGTCCAGAACCTGATCTGAATATACCTATTGAGCCACAGTCACCTGTGGTGATACAGTCATTTTCAATGTACCTGGACCCTCCAGGTACCCTTAAGAAATTGTTGATACCTGTCACCTTGTCATGTGACTCAGTGGAGGTGCAGGCCAAGGCGCTGGTGGATTCGGGAGGTGATGGGAACATCATCTCGGAGAAGCTGGCGCAGAGGCTGGGGGTCGCCTTCGACACGTGTGCTCCAGCCAAACGTCTCAACAATGGTTTGGGAAAACCACTTCCTATCCTCCAGTTTTGTACAGTCCCAGTAACACTACTTTCCCCTGGCAACCATATGGAGAAGATCAGTTTCCATATATTACGTCAGGCCAGACACGAGGTGGTCCTTGGATACAGCTGGCTGGAGCTCCACAACCCTCTCATCTCCTGGACCAGGGGAAGGTTGGTCTCATGGAGCACACACTGCCAAGTCAAGTGTCTCCAGTCCGCGGTCTGTTCTCCATCTCTGCCTATCCATCAGCCTGCCGAGAAGGCCTCTATGCTCTCCTTGGTGCCTCCGGTTTTTCATGACTTGGCTCCTGTATTCAGCAAATCCAGAGCATTTTCGTTACCCCCTCACACATCCTATGACTGTTCCATCGAGCTGGTGAAAGGAGCGACCTTGCCATCTGTGCAGGAGAGATTCTACAGCCTGTCGAGACCCAAGATGGAGGCCATGGAAGTATACATCAAAAACGCACTAAAAGCCGGAATCATCCGACCCTCCTCGTCTCCTCTCGGGGCAGGCTTCTTTTTGTTGCTAAGAAGGATGGCTCTCTTCGTCCGTGCATCAATTACAGTCAGCTCAACAACATCATGGTCAAGGACAAATACTCGTCCCTTATGGACTCTGATTTGAGTTTGTTCCGTCAAGCCACCATCTTTACCAAGCTGAAATTGCACAATGCGTACCACCTGATTCGCATCCGAGAGGGAGACGAGTGGCTGACGGGGTTCACGACACCGCTGGGGCATTTTGAGTACCTGGTCATGCCCGTCGGCCTCACCAACGCCCCAGCAGTGTTCCAACGTCTAGTTAATGATGTGCTGAGAGACTTCCTAAACGTTTTTGTTGAAAAGTATTATGAGGATGATATTGTGGTGTTCTCTAAATCCAAGGAGGACCATGTCAGCCATGTCCGGCAGGTGCTACAGAGACTCTTGGAGAACCGGTTGTATGTCAAGGCGGAGAAATGTGTATTCTTCTCTGCTTCCACGTCATTCATGGGGCTTGCCATCGAGGACTCGATCCAGGCGGATCCGGCTCAGGTCAAGGCGGTGGTAGACAGAGGCTACAGTCAGGTGGCAATTCCCCTCACCCAACTCACATCCACCAAGTCACACTTCACCCGGTCTGGGGAGGATAGGAGGGGCGTCGCTGGTCTCAAGGAGTGCTTCAGCAGTACCTCCATCGTGAGGCAGGTGATCCCAGCCCAGCAGCTTATCGTGGATGTGGATGCATCTGACTCTGGGTTCGGTTCCGTCCTCTCGCAAAGATCATCTGAGGATCACCTAGAACCACAGTTGCCTATGAAAACAGAGTCACCTGTAGAAACAGAGCTGCCTGAGAAAACAGAGATACTGGTGGAAACAGAGTTTCCAAAGAGCCAATACCCCCTTCAGCAATTGTTGATACCTGTCACCTTGTCATGTGGGTCAGTGGAGGTACAGGCCAAGGCGATAGTGGATTCGGGAGCTACTGTGAGTGTCATTTCGGAGAAGCTGGCACAGATGCTGGGGATCACCACTGACATGTGTTCTCCAATCGGACATGCATACGATCCATCCGGAGTCGGACTTCCTTTACTCAAGTTTTCTATAGGTCCAGTAACACTACTTTCCCCTGGCAACCATAGGGAGAAAATACATTTCTTTATATTACCTGGGTGCACTGATGAGGTGATCCTTGGATATCCATGGCTGTGGCTCCACAACCCTCTCATCTCCTGGACCGGAAAAAAGATGGTTTTATGGGGCACACACTGCCAAAATAACTGTCTCCGGTCCACGGCCTGTTCTCCATCTCTGCCCATCCATCAGTCCATCGAGGAGGCCTATGATCTCTCCCTGGTGCCTCTGGTTTTCCATGACTTGGCTCCTGTATTCAGCAAATCAAGAGCATTGTCGTTACCCCCTCACATGCCATACGACTATTCCATCGAGCTGGTGAAAGGAGCCACCTTGCTATTCGAGAGATTCCACAGCCTCTTGGGCCTCGAGAGGGAGGCCATAAAAGTACACTTCAATGACATACTAAAAGCCGGAATCATCCGACCCTCCTTATCTCCTCTCGGGGCAGGCTTCTTCTTTATTGGTAAGACGGATGACTCTCTTCGTCCGTGCATCGATTACAGTCAGCTCAGCAACATCACGGTCAAGGACGAATACTCGTCCCTTATGGACTTTGATTTCAAGTTGCTGCAGGGAGCCACCATCTTTACCAAGCTGGACTTGCACAATGCGTACCACCTGGTTCGCATCCAAGAGGGAGACGAGTGGCTGACGGGGTTCAAGACACCAGTGGGGCATTTTGAGTACCTGGTCATGCCCTTTGACCTCAGCAACGCCCCGGCAGTGTTCCAACGTCTAGTTAATGATGTGCTGAGAGACTTCCTTAACACTTTCGTTTTTGTGCATCTTGATGAAATTCTGGTGTTCTCTAAATCCAAGGAGGAACATGTCAGCCATGTCCGGCAGGTGCTACAGAGGCTCTTGGAGAACCGATTGTATGTCAAGGCGGAGAAATGTGAATTCTTCTCTGCTTCCACGTCATTCCGGGGATTTTTGATTGCCGAGGGGGGTTTCGTCATCTCGACACCCTCTTCTCTCGCAGAGAGAAACCACAGCGTGTGGGATTGGGGGCTGAGCACTTGGTATGAGAGCTACTGGAGCAAGGTGATGCTCGCTTTACGTGACGCAAAACAGGTGATAACATCTCCTTTCAGAGCTGTTTTCACAGCTCTTTCCACAACTGTGTTTTCACAGGCAACTGTGGAACCACAGTTGCCTGTGAAAACAGAGATACCGGTGGGAACAGAGTTTACTGTGGAACCAGAGTTGCCAGTGGACCCAGAACCACTCATTGAAATGGAACCGCCAGTAGACCCACATTCCTCTGAGAAGCCACAGTCACCTGTGGAACCACAGCTGCCTGTGAAAATAGAGTCACCTGTAGAAACAGAGTTGCCTGAGAAAACGGAGATACCGGTAGAAACAGAGTTTCCTGAGGAACCAGAGCTGCCAGTGGACCCAGAACCACTCATTGAAATGGAACCGCCAGTAGACCCACATTCCTCTGAGAAGCCACAGTCACCTGTGGAACCACAGTTGCCTGTGAAAATAGAGTCACCTGTAGAAACAGAGTTGCCTGAGAAAACGGAGATACCGGTGGAAACAGAGTTTCCTGAGGAACCAGAGCTGCCAGTGGACCCAGAACCACTCATTGAAATGGAACCACCAGTAGACCCACATTCCTCTGAGAAGCCACAGTCACCTGTGGAACCACAGTTGCCTGTGAAAATAGAGTCACCTGTAGAAACAGAGTTGCCTGAGAAAACGGAGATACCGGTGGAAACAGAGTTTCCTGAGGAACCAGAGTTGCCAGTGGACCCGGAACCACTCATTGAAACGGAACTGCCAGTGGACCCACATTCCTCTGAGAAGCCAGGGTCGCCTGTGCCTCAGTCCCAAACAGAGGTTGAGGTGGCTGATCCTGCTGAGGCTGTTGGTCACACACAGGAAGAAACAGAAAAAGAGAAAGTTTCCAAAGCACAGCTTCATCACATGCTGTCCAAGCTGATATCACGCATCTTTAAAAAGGCTAATCTGGACCGTATTGAAAATTATAGTCATAAAACTATTGACTGGCTGCTGCAGGAAGTTTGGCCTGAAGTCAAGGCTGCACAGATTTCTGTCACACCTGAAAAAGTTAAAAAGATGGACAAGCACATTTTCAAGGCACTCTGCAAAAACTGGGGTTCACGCGACATTGTTATCATTGTGATGACATTGCAAGAAAAAGAGGTCACTGAATACATCACCTCTTTTGTGATTGCAAGTATCACAGCCCCAAAAAAGAGCCCTAATGTCTTCAGCAGGATGTTCTCTGCTCTGAGGAAGACCATCTCCCGGCCTTTCAATCATAAAACCGTTGACAACTGAATGAGACTTTCAGGTCATGTAGCCATGAGGCAGACAGCTCGACTCTAGAGCTCCCTGGTCTTCAAGAAGAAAAAAACAAAAACATTGACCATCCATCCATCCATCCATCCATCTTCTACCGCTTATCCGGGGCCGGGTCGCGGGGGCAGCAGTCTCAGCAGGGATGCCCAGACTTCCCTGTCCCCAGACACTTCCTCCAGCTCCTCTGGGAGGATCCCAAGGCGTTCCCAGGCCAGCCGAGAGACATAGTCTCTCCAGCGTGTCCTGGGTCTTCCCCGGGGTCTCCTCCCAGTGGGAAATGCCCGGAACACCTCCCTAGGGAGGCGTCCAGGAGGCATCCTAAACAGATGTCCGAGCCACCTCAGCTGGTTCCTCTCGATGTGGAGGAGTAGCGGCTCTACTCCGAGCTCCTCCCTGGTGACTGAGCTCCTCACCCTATCTCTAATGGAGCGCCCAGCCACCCTACGGAGGAAGCTCATTTCGGCCGCTTGTATCCGGGATCTTGTCCTTTCGGTCATGACCCAAAGCTCATGACCATAGGTGAGGGTGGGAACGTAGATTGACCGGTAAATCGAGAGCTTCGCCTTTCGGCTCAGCTCCTTCTTCACCACAACGGACCGATACGACTGCATCACTGCACCGATCCGCCTGTCAATCTCACGCTCCATCCGTCCCCCACTCGTGAACAAGACCCCAAGATACTTGAACTCCTCCACTTGGGCTAGGGTCTCTCCACCAACCTGGAGGGGGCAAGCCACCTTCCTCCGGTCGAGGACCATGGCCTCGGATTTGGAGGTGCTGATCCTCATCCCTGCCGCTTCACACTCGGCTGCGAACCGCCCCAGTGCATGCTGTAGGTCCGGGTTCGATGAAGCCAACAGGACAACATCATCTGCAAAAAGCAGAGATGAAATCCTGTGGTTCCCGAACCGGACCCCCTCCGGCCCCTGGCTGCACCTAGAAATTCTGTCCATGAAGATTATGAACAGAACCGGTGACAAAGGGCAGCCCTGCCGGAGTCCAACATGCACCGGGAACAGGTCCGACTTACCGCCGGCAATGCGGACCACACTCCTGCTCCGGTCATACAAAGACCGGACGGCCCTTAACAAGGGGCCCCGGACTCCGTATTCCCGGAGCACCCCCCACAAGACACCACGAGGGACATGGTCGAATGCCTTCTCCAAATCCACAAAACACATGTGAACTGGTTGGGCAAACTCCCACAAACCCTCGAGCAACCTATGGAGGGTATAGAGCTGGTCCACTGTTCCACGACCAGGACGAAAACCGCATTGTTCCTCCTGGATCCGAGGTTCGACTATCGGTCGGATCCTCCTCTCCAGTACCCTGGAATAGACTTTCCCGGGGAGGCTGAGGAGTGTAATCCCCCTATAGTTGGAGCACACCCTCCGGTCCCCCTTTTTAAACAGGGGGACCACCACCCCGGTCTGCCAATCCAGAGGCACCGTCCCTGACCGCCACGCGATGTTGCAGAGACGTGTCAACCAAGACAGTCCCTGCACATCCAGAGACTTAAGGTACTCAGGCCGAATCTCGTCCACCCCCGGTGCCTTGCCACCGAGGAGCTTGCCAACCACCTCAGTGACTTCAGCTTGGGTGATGGACGAGTCCACCTCTGAGACCTCAGCCTCTGCTTCCTCCACGGAAGACATGGCGGCGGGATTGAGGAGGTCCTCAAAGTATTCCTTCCACCGTCCAACAATATCCCCAGTTGAGGTCAGCAGCTCCCCACCTCCACTGTAAACAGTGTTGGCGGAGACCTGCTTTCCCCTCCTGAGGCGCCGGACGGTTTGCCAGAATTTCTTCGAGGCCGACCGATAGTCCTCCTCCATGGCCTCCCCGAACTCCTCCCAGACCCGAGTTTTTGCCTCCACAACTGCTCGGGCTGCAATTCGCTTGGCCTGCCGGTACCCGTCAGCTGCTTCGGGAGTCCCATGAGCCAGCAAGGCTCGATAGGACTCCTTCTTCAGCTTGACGGCAGCCCTTACTTCCGGTGTCCACCACCGGGTTCGGGGGTTGCCGCCATGACAGGCACCGGAGACCTTACGACCACAGCTCTGAGCAGCTGCTTCGACAATGGAGGTGGAGAACATGGTCCACTCGGACTCAATGTCCCCAGCCTCCCTCGGGACATGAGAGAAGCTCTCCCGGAGGTGGGAGTTGAAAGCCATGCTGACAGAGGGTTCCGCCAGACGTTCCCAGCAGACCCTCACAACACGTTTGGGTCTGCCAAGTCTGTCCGGTTTCCTCCTCCGCCAGCGAATCCAACTCACCACCAGGTGGTGATCGGTCGACAGCTCTGCCCCTCTCTTCACCCGAGTGTCCAAAACACGCGGCCGGAGGTCAGATGACACGACAACAAAGTCGATCATCGACCTCCGACCTAGGGTGTCCTGGTGCCAAGTGCACTTATGGACACCCCTGTGCTCGAACATGGTGTTCGTTATGGACAAACTGTGACTTGCACAGAAGTCCAATAACAGAACACCACTCGGGTTCAGATCGGGGAGGCCGTGCGATCCAATCACCCCCTTCCAGGTCTCACTGTCGCTGCCCACGTGGGCGTTGAAGTCCCCCAGTAGAACAATGGAGTCCCCAGTCGGAGCACTGTCCAGCACCCCTCCCAGGGACTCCAAGAAGGCCAGGTACTCTGCACTGCTGTTCGGCCCGTAAGCCGAGACAACAGTGAGGCACCTATCCCCAACCCGAAGGCGCAGGGATGCAACCCTCTCGTTCACTGGGGTGAACTCCAACACATGGCGGCTGAGCTGTGGGGCTATAAGCAAACCCACACCAGCCCGCCGCCTCTCACCGCGGGCAACGCCAGAGAAGTGGAGAGTCCAGCCCTTCTCGAGAGGTTGGGTTCCAGAGCCCAGGCTATGTGTGGAGGTGAGCCCGACTATATCTAGCCGGTACCTCTCAACCTCCCTCACAAGCTCAGGCTCCTTCCCCGCCAACGAGGTGACATTCCATGTCCCTAGAGCCAGTCTCTGTGTCTGGGGATCGGGTCGCCGGGCACCCTGCCGTCGGCTGCCACCCAATCCACACTGCACCCGGCCCCTACGGTTCCCTCGGTGGGTGGTGAGCCCACCAGAGGTCAGGCCCACGTCGTCCCTTCGGGCTGAGCCCGGCTGGGCCCCGTGGGCAAAGACCCGGCCACCAGGCGCTCGCTTACGAGCCCCAACCCCAGGCCTGGCTCCAGGGTGGGGCCCCGGCTGCGCCATACCGGGCGACGTAACGACCTTTGTTCTTTTCCTAATCATAGGGGGTTTTGAACTGCTCTCAGTCTGGCCCGTCACCCAGGACCTGTTTGCCATGGGAGACCCTACTAGGGGGCATAAAGCCCCCCGGCATCATAGCTCCTGGGATCATGTGGGCTCTCAAACTCCCCCACCACGTTGAGGTGGCAGTTCTAGGGGGAGAAAAAAAAAACATTGACATTTATTCAATTTAGATTTATATAGTGCCAAATACAAAACAGCAATTTCTCAGCACTTTTACAGAGAAACCCAACACATGAGCAAACATGGGGAAAGGAAGACTCCCATTTAAAAAGAAGAAATGTTTGCAGAACCAGGCTCAGTGGTGGCGGCTTTCTGCTGTTTCGGCTGTGAGTTGAAAGGAGAGAAATGAAGAGGACAGACTGTCATGGTTCAGACTCAGAGACTCAGGCACGGACAGAGACACAGCAGAACAGGTGTACTTCAAACAATTTTATTTACAGAAAAAACCAGCACAGAAACCAAACCAATCCAGTTATTCCAAAAATTCACAGAGGAGCATCTTAAGAACAGAAATAGCAATCCAAGCCTAACTGAAGGCTTATGTTTAAGACCATAAACAAGGACTGTGCAGAAACCTAACCCGCCAAAAGCAAACCAGGACTGAAGGGAACCAAGGATCTTACCACTGAACCAAAAACCCACCACGACAATCCAGTGAGGGACACAGCTTGCCGAGGAGGAAGCATAAAGGTGGTGGGATAGTGGATGCTCAGCCAGTGAAGAGATTGGATGGAAATGCTGATGCAGCAGCCCAGAGGGGTGAGGTCCGAGGGACTTTTCCAGCAGAGTCAGAGCAAAGCAGAGGAGTAAATCAAATTGTTTAAACTTACTTTACATAGAAAAAATGTACTCTTTATTCAACTAACATTTTATAAAGGTAATATATCTTAAAATCACTTTTTAATAAACCATGAATTAAAACAATGAAATTAAGACAATAGAAAACACACTCATTCAATGATAGAAAAAATGTACTATAGACAGTTACAGAGGGAATCGGAACTGCACCCAGTAGAAATCGGACGAGGAATCAGAACTTCAGGGGTGGAGAACATTACAATAAAATTATAATGCAGGCGACTGGTTTGATCATGCGGCGTTCGCGGATCACATGCCGGTCACATGATCTGGTCACATGACCAGACAGCCGCTCGCGCTGGGCGCTCGTAGCTAAGCTACTCGGTACAAAACTCAAAAATAACAATGTATGCTGTTGACTCAACTATTTATGCATCAGAAACTAAAATAGAAGATCTAGAAATTGCCTTGATGAGTGATCTACAAATGGTAGCTGAGTGGGTTACAAACAATAAGTTCTAAATTTAGGCAAAACAAAGTGTATTATATTTGGTACCAGGAATATGCTGATGAATGAACCCAAACTGAGTCTGCTCATTAAAGATGTCGATGTTGAGCAGGCACAAGAGACCAAACTTCTTGGAATAATTATAAATGACAAACTATCATGGTCTGAACATATTCAGACAGTAGTATATAAGATGGGCAGGAGTCTTTCAATGGTTCGTAGATGTTCTCGTCTGTTACCGCTCAACATGATCTCTGATGTGATTAAAACACTTGTACTATCGCAATTAGATTACTGTTCTGAAGTCTGGTCTTGTGCTGCCGAATCCGATTTGATGGCCTTACAAATAGTGCAAAACAGAGCAGCACGTTGTGCTCTCCAATGTCAACTCAGAATTAATGTGAACTGGATGCATAATGCTCTGTCTTGGCTAAAGATTAAGGAAAGATTTACAGCTTCACTGCTAAATCTGACTAGAAATATTATTACAACAGAACTGCCAACTGTACTTTATCAAACATTACACTTTAGTTGTGGAGTACACCATCATGATACCAGACATGCTACAGAAGGTCGATTTGAATTACCCACAGTGAAAACAAATCATGGGAAAAATACTGTTATGTATAGAGCCATGGCAGCGTGGAACAGTTTACCAAGACATATCATTAATGCAAACAGTAAATGTCAGTTTAAAATCTTTTTGAAAAGGCACCTTCTTACAATGTAATGTCAAAAATATTTGCAATTGTTGTAATCTTGATACATGAGTTATGGTGCGTTCACACCGGACGCGTCGCAAGCGTCGTGAGCGGCGCTTTTCTATGCAAAGTCTATGTGGACGAGCGGCGGGGGGCGGCGCGTCAGGAGCGTCAGGAGCGTCGCTTTTCGAGCGGCGACGCCCACGACGCGCGTCCCCGGCGTCAGGAGTGTCGTGAGAGTCGCTTTTTGAGAGTTGGGAAAACTGAACTTTTGACGCGCTGCCGCTGGGCGTCGACCAATCAGAGACGATCCCTCCGGTGCTACATCACTACGAGTGATCCACTACGAGTGATCCAGCCAGTGTTGCCAACTTGACGACTTTCTCGCTAAATCTGGCGACTTTCCAAAGCCTCTTGGCGACTTTTTTTTTTGTCAAAAGCGACTAGCGACAAATCTAGCGACCGTTTCTGGTGCTCTGGAGACATGACAGGACGTCTCGTTGCTGTCGCCCATGAGCAGCGGGTGCTGCCGTGAGCCCCTCCCCCGTCCCAAAGCGCTCACAAGCGGTCAGTCTCACGCAGCGCTGCCCGCTGCAGTCAGAGCAGAGAGGAGCAGACCAGCCAATAGCGAGTTTTCCGACGACGACGCGGTCTAGCTTTATTTAACAAATAAAGCCAGCCACTCACCTGATGCGATCCGCCATAGCAGGAAACAGAAATCAGCCAATAAACTGACACGCGTCGCAAGCGTTGTGAGCTTTGTGTCAAGCGTCGTGCTTGAAGCGTCACAAGCCTCAGCTTCGAGGCGTCCCGAGCGTCGACGACGCCCGCGACGCGTCCGGTGTGAACGCACCATTAGGTATCTGTTGTACCACAGGAGTAGTAGTAGAGTAGGATCTGGGTTCCATTTTCAGGTATGGAGGGTGTGCCACACATCAACGTGTTGTGAGTGTGTATAACTTCATGTGCACTCCCTTTTTTCATTTTTTTCATTTGAGTGAGTGTGTGTGAGTGGGTGTGAATGCGGGGACTGAGGGAGGGAAAGGGGAACTGTTATCTGTTATATTGGTTATTTTTAGGGGTGAGCCGAATACTCGTTTTAAAGGAGTACTCGTTACAGATAATGCATTTTTTTTCAAATCCGAGTATAACCTGAGCATTGTCAGTCATTATTCGTACTCCCCTTACCAAAAAGAAGTATACTTCAAGTACATAATCATAAGTATACTTAAGTATATGCAAGTTTACTTTTCCAAAAATACTTAAAGGTGCATTAAGGAGTTTTACAACCTTAAAAATACTTATTTTCCACCATAAATATGTTACACATTTTTAATGATGTGTACAATGTGCCCTGACATATTCATTACAAGTACCTCTAACAGCGCTAAATTGTCACTTGAAAGTCACAGTGCCGGTCCGGCACCAGCATTTTTTTGGGGAGAATTTGAAAGGAATGACGTAATGCGCACTCCGGCTGGTTAGGTTTCGATTTGTCCGCCATTACTCCGCCAGACGCTTAGTGAGCAACAACTGAGCAGGATCTTCCAGAAAGTAAGAAAAGACTGGCTTCCAGCACTGCCACAGCTCCACACAGACTCCACCAGGTACAAGAAACTTAAATCTTACTTGAGCGCTACTAAACGAGCGAAGACGGAGTTCCCCTCTTCCGTGCACGGGAGCCACTGGGACAAGTTTTTCACTAAGCTGCATTACGCCCAAGGCCTGCAGGGGGCGCTGTTTCGCATAAAACGTGCAAACTCCTCAATGCACCTTTAAACTAAATGATTACTTACAAGTATACTTGTTGGGACTAAATTGGCACCTTTTAAGTATACTTAAAGTACACTTAAAAGTATACTTGCATACACTTTTAAGTATACTTCAAGTATACTTAAAAGTATATGCAGGTATACTTTTAAGTAAACTTCCAGGTTCCTTCAAAAGTACAGTTAAGTATACTTTTAAGTATACTTAAAAGTTAGTTGTAAGGTTACTTGTAAGTACACACAAGTTTGCTTCAAAGTAACATTTGAAGTATATTGTAAGCATCATTTTAGGTAAGCAATTTGCTAAAAACACATAAGTACACTGGTAATAAAACAGTGGGAATTTATTATTAATTTCATTTCTTCATTTTATTGTTTGGAATATAATAAAATCTTAATATAATACAGTAAATGATTTATGCTCCCCGAGCCACATTAAAAATCACAAAAGCAACAGAACATGACAACAGTGAAACAAAGAGCAAATATGCATTATACAATGTCCACATGTAATTACAAACGAATGAACTTCTAAACTAAAGGCAGTGGTGGTGGAAGTCAAACAGTCAGAGTTTGTTCCTTGAGTAAAAGTACCGATTCCACTGGAGAAATATTACTCCAATACAAGAACACATGTTAAAAATACTAACTTGTGCACATATATGGCAACAGAACAGGGATAAACAATTTTCCTTGTGGATCAGGCCCACTGACAGCGCCACTTGCTGTGCCCAACAAGGCTTTTAAAGGAGAGAAAATGCAGCTAATTTTGCACTTTTAACTTTGGAGCCATTCCATTAATACATACATACATGTCTATCTGGGGAAAATAGTCTGCAGGGGTGTGCGTAGAACGTGATTGTCGTTATTCCATCTTCGATCCTTGTTTTAGGTTGAAGTTTTCATTGTTGCATTTCTTTCGTAGTATACGTCTGACATCTTGAACTTTCATATTTGGATATTTGGACAAGGCGTGGTCTGTGAGAAAAGCATACACACACACACACACACACACACACACACACACACACAAATATTGTCAGTAAAATAAAATACATTTTAACTATGAAGTCTAATGTTTCAGTAAAACATTTCAAATAATGCAAAAAAAGAAACAAAATCTCAAATATGCGGTGCCTACAGCACAAATTGTCTTGTGTTGTGTTTGATGTCAAAATAAAGCTTTTCCCACTCAAAAAGTTACTCAAAGCTACTAGTAGGTACTTTGAAATATAAACATGAAAAACAACAACTCCACGTCATTACTCTTCTATGGGTCAACAAATCTTCAAAGATCATGTAGGATGTGATTGTCGCCCATCATTAACAGTTACTTCATAAAGAATGTAACAGAGTACTACTTGCTATTGGTTGTCTGTAGAATTTATTTTACAATTAAAAACATGTAAACTCACCAATGATGGCGTCAACCTTTTGACAATCAAGTTGTGGTTTGGACTCCACTTCCTTGTGTGCTCCAGACTGCCTTCCTGTTAAGCTCGAGTGAGCCAGTGTTTCCCTCCCAAACACCAGTACTGCCAGGTCTCCAATATAAATGGATGCATTGCTGGTCCGCAGTGTTGAACTTCTTCCTGCTTACTTGGACAGATGAATCAGGCAGGAGAGAGACCTGAAAAACAAGTTATTGCAATTTATTTTAATAATGCTTTACACTTGCAGTGTGCTTTAAAAGCTGTATATATAGGTTACACTTTGTTTTCAATTCCAACACTGAACTAAATCATTCATTCAATGGCATGCTATTATAATACACACACAGCGTCAGAGTGATCAGGTCTGTAGTCTTGCCCTTCAACACAAATGGCAACGTGTCTATCATGTGTCTAAAAAATAGATAAATAAGAAAAAAATGAGCAAAGATCCACCTCCAACATCAATGCTTACGTTTACCACTATGTCCCTGATCTAACCCACGTGAACAACAAACAGTAAATGCACCATCTCTGTCAAAGCTTATCCCAGATGCCAAAGAACAGTAATAAAAAGCAAAGGAGAAAGAGAGGAGGGGTGGTGTTCACTGGAAATAAAAAGTACTCTTTATTTTCTATTTTTTCCTCAGTCTTGATGTCTGACCAAAAGCATAGCTCTGAAGAGAAAATTCACAGTAACACATGATTTGCATGGACCCAATAGAAAACCACAGTTTTAAAATAATACACAAAGATTTGTTGATAAAGCAAGGGTGTAGCTATGGATTTTTTTTTCTTAGATCAGTGGAGCTTTTCTAGACATGGAAGTGTAAAATGATAATAATGGGCCGAACACTATTACCAGCTACATACAAAAAACATTATACCCTGACACACAAACATTTTTAGGTGCATTGCTTTTACTAACAAGAAATAAAAACATGATTCATCGGAAAGGGCTATTCCTCTTAAAACAAAATCTAAACAACTAAGGGCATGTTGCTATTGTGAGATAATGGTGGTTTATGCATGGTCAGCAATAAGGTTGTTTTTTAAATAGGAAACTTACTAACAATCTGGCAATATATTGTGTGTAAATCCCCCTCAAACGGTGAATGTAAAATAAAATCAAATATTGTGAACAAATCTAAATGAGCATGTCATCAGACTCCACTTGAGCGGCAGATGGAAGAACTGACAAGTGTTGAGTTGTTGTACTGGCTTTTGAGGGACAGCATATGGATGACAACTGCTCACTGATGTCCTTCAACTGTTGTACAACTTTTGGAAGCTCTGTGAAATGAAGCAAGACATAATTAATTCTACAAACTGCATATGACGCATAACTATTGATTTTCCAGAGTAAGCGCTAATACAGTCGTACGGGAGTTTTCCATCTAAGCAAACATTCTTCACATTCTGTGGGTGATGAGGCAGACGACAGATGGACAAAGAGACGGCATCCAGTGGACCCTCTGGACCCAGCTGGACGACCTGGACTTTGCTGATGATCTTGCTCTGCTCTCCCACAATCAACAACAGATGCAGAACAAGACCGCAAGAGTCCAATGCCTCCCAAGTCGGCCTCCACATCCACCCCAACAAGATCAAGATCCTGAAAATCAACACCTCCAGCTGAGAAGCTGTGAAGTTGGGAGAAAGCAACCTGGGTGAGGTCGAGACTTTCACTTACATTGGGAGCGTTATTAACCAGCAGGGAGGAACAGATACAGATGTTAAGACCCGCATTGGGAAGGCAAGAACAACGTTCATAGCACTAAAGAACATCTGGCAATCCAACCTTATTACATCTCACACCAAAATCTGTCTGTTCAACTCCAACGTCAAATCAGTCCTTCTATATGGAGCAGAGATGTGGAGAACAACAAAGACCACCATCGAAAGAGTCCAGACCTTCATCAATTCATGCCTGCGAAGAATTCTAAAGATCCACTAGCCAAATACCATCAGTAATGCAGATCTCTGGGAAAGAACCAACCAAGTGCCAGCAGAAGAAGAGATCAGGAGGAGAAGATGGCAATGGATAGGGCATACCCTGAGGAAACCATCAACAAACATCACATGACAAGCCTTGACCTGGAATCCTCAGGGGAAGAGAAAGAGAGGCCGACCAAAGAACACCTGGAGAAGAGACCTGGAGGCAGACGCCAAGCAGACCGGCGACACCTGGAGGGAGCTGGAGCCAATCGCCCAGGACCGTGGACGCTGGCGGACTGTTGTGGATGGCCTATGCCCCTCTAGGGGCCAAGTAAAGGTCAAGTACAACATTCTTCAGCATTACTACAGAGTACAGACAAAGACCTAAGAATATTTGCCTACAATTAAATTGTTATATTAACCCATCACAGCTAAACAGGAAGGCAAATGTATTTATAAAGCACAATTTTTACACAAGGCAATTCAAAGTGCTTCACAGTTTCACAAGATCACAATAAGGCAAACGAAATCATGACATCAAATCGATATATAAAACAGATAAAACCATTCATCATTTACATTAAAAGTCAAAAACATGGGACAAATGGATTATTTATTTATTTTATAGTCCCGCCCAGTTTAGACATCTTTTTGTCTCAGGCAAGTGCTGGAGAACCATCAAAACTGACAGCTTCTCAGGTTGCACTACCCAGCACTGTAGTGTAATTTGAATTGAAAAATCTGTCACGATGTAAAGCGTTAGGCATAGTACCTCGACAGGGTAGTGTGATT
This sequence comes from Salarias fasciatus, assembly GCF_902148845.1. NCBI lineage: Eukaryota > Metazoa > Chordata > Actinopteri > Blenniiformes > Blenniidae > Salarias > Salarias fasciatus. The sequence goes on along the minus strand of NC_043755.1, from coordinate 31,990,957 downwards.
CAACAGTGCAACATCCCCAGAATCACATGAATAGATCAACAGTATTCATTAAGGTTAAAGAAATAAACTTGAAGTAGTAAAAACAGCCTGCACCCTTCCTCCCTTACCGCTTTCATTCAAATGTTTCGATCCAAGATGGATCTTCCTTAGGTCTTCCCTTGTCTGTGTGTGCCACGTTCTCCTTTTATTTAAATGTTTCTGAACGTTGTCTGAATAAAAGTAGTAAAGGAGTAAGTGTGCAGGCTGTTTTCCCTACTGCAATATTCAATACACTATTCTGGCACCTGTTGGAGATGTGTGTATATTTATTTGGCTGTAAAGAAGTAAACTTACCTCTTAAGCCAGGTTTACACTTGCACGATTCTGTGGCACGCATTGCCATGAATCGAGTCGCAAACGGTCGCAAACCACTGGTAAAGTGGTGTGAAGTGTGCGTAAACCCGTCGGGGCTGCGTGTCATGTCGGGATGAAAATTTTGAAATGTTCAAAATTTTGGTCACGACAAAATATCGCGAACCGGCCGTGAACTATGCGCCAACTGTCCGTGAATTCCTTGTGAACGCGTCGGGACAATGCGGGAGAATGCGTGCCAGTCGTGGCCACCGGCGAGTACCCGGAAAAGGGCCCCATGCGGGGGATTTTCGACCCACTGTCGTTGCAGCATCAAGTGTAGCTCCTTGAATTTGTCATTGAAATTGACTGATGTCAGCTGTCCGTCGGGGCCCCCTTCAGCTCGGGGCCCTCGGCAGCGCCTTTTCTGCTGCTCTTCAACACAGAGCAGCTGCAGGTACAGGATCTTCTCTTCTCCGCAGTGATGGAGTCTCTGGCATTCAGCGTGTTGTCTGTTCCACAGCAAATCCAAAAATGACCCGGGGTTGGGGAAGCCCTCTACTCGTATATGACGCGCGTAATTGCGTGCGCAACCACGTCGTGCCGGTGCGGGAAGCTCGTAAACTATGCGCAAACTATGCGTGAATTTGCCGTGAATGCGTCATGTCAGTTCGTGACACTGACGGGCGCATTCGTGAACTGTCCGTGAACTGGTCATGAACTGTGCGTGAACTAGTCGTGAACAGTGCGGGAGTCTGCCGGTTCGTGACTCCAGATTGGCACGCCTTGCCACGACAACATGGCAAAAAGTCGTGCAAGTGTAAACCTGGCTTTATTCACCTTATTCAGGAAGTGCTGCTGGGCGGCGCCATTTTTGAGAGCAACTTCCGGTTGGCCGTCTTTGCGCTGCAACAACATTGAGTCCTCTCGCTACTTTCGCTACTTTTAACTGTTCTTTTTGGCGATTTTAACATGTTTGGCATCAATTGCGCTGTCCGTGGGAGCCACAACAACTGGGGAAAGATGAAGCTCTCTCTCTCTCTGTATTGTTTAGAGCCTGGAAAGGCTCTTGGAAAGGATCTGAATGCTGCGGACCAGCTTTTAAACTCCACCCTCCTCGTCTAAAGAAGAAGACCTCCGCTGCTGGCTCAAGGCGCTCCATTTAAAAAAGCCACCAAAGCGTCTGGATGTGTTCTCCTGTCATTTTGTGGACCTGCATCCCTCACCACTTCATCCCTCACCACTTCATCCCTCTCCAGAGAAACGGCTGGGCTACAAGGCTGAGTTGAAGAAGCCACGACGGAAGCTGGAGAGACACCCAGGTAACTAATCATATGTTAAATAACAGCTGTTGCTGTTAGAGTTGGGATAATAAACACTGTAAATGATAGCGTAATGATTATCCTTGGTTTGTGTAGATAATTGTCAAAAATATCAGGGCTCCTCATGGCGATGTAAACACCATAGACATTGAATAAAGTAAACACACAGTGATTCTACCAAAGTTCTGTTTCCTATAAAGACCTAGCTCTGCCATCAGTCAGGTAAAAAGATCCTCTCTCTGTTGTTTTGAAGCGTTGTTCTGACTGCAGTTTGGTCAGAATCAATTTTTTATTGCTCCAGGAATCAGCATTAGCTTGTGACAGGGTTAATAACACAGTAAACCACGGGAGCTGTTTCAGAAATGACAACAACCTCCGTTTGCATGTTGGATAACTAGACCGATGCAGAGTGATGCAGCAGAGTGATACAGCAGAGTGATACAGCAGAGTGATACAGCAGAGTGTCCTCCCAGGCAGAGACTCAGCCACAACTTCCACTAGCACAATGGTGACTTTGACATGATCTATGTAAAAAAAAAAAAAAAAACACCCAATAATAATAATAGTCAAATATATTAATATTTCCTCATTTGTTTCAAATTAAATGAAGTGGACTTCTGTTGGCTTTTAGTGAAAGTTATCTTACTAAAGTAAAAAGATGAAACTTGAACTGCAATTTTATTGTGACATAAAATGTCCTTATTGTCCCAAGAGTAACTGGATTACAGACGTACTGTTTTGTGCCAGCATCCACACATCACTTTAGGAGATACACTCAACCTTTTCACACACCGTTTAAGTCTATATATGTTGTTTCCATCCCAGAAGGTAGGAAACACGTGATCATTGACAGAACATTTGCAAAATATTTAAGTGGGGAAAAAAATATATTTCATATTATTTGGGGACTTGTCTGATACGATGTTTTTGTAACATCATACCTGAAATAAACCCATCATTCTTTTTCCTCAGATGCCTCAACCAGTGCTGGGAGTGAAAGTCCTGTAGCCACGCAACGAGCTCCAGGCTGAACCTTCTGCCTCCTGCCTTCCTCTGTCAGACCAGGACCGTGCTGGAAGTCCTGTTCTCTACCAGCCATTCCAGGGTCATCCAGCGACAGTGTTCAGCACCATCCGAGCTGCATCCAATACTCTGAAGCTCTGACCATCTCTGCCTCGTCTACACTGGTCTCCCTCTGGAGAAAGATTGTCATGTTTGAGCTGTAGCATTTTATTTTACTATCATGATGCTGCACCACCTGCTTCACTGTCTTCAGAGCCACTGTGGTTTGAATTCTGTGTTTGGATCGTCTGACAAACTGTCCAGAACCTTTGGACCCAAAAAGGACAGTTCTGATTTCACTAGTTCACAAAGTAGTTCCTAGATTTCTCGATAGTCCAGTTGATGTGTTTTTTGGTAAACTGTATTCTCTTTTGCAAACGTCTGTTTTTCAACAGGTTCTTCTCGCCCCTAGTTTAATTTCACACAGGCTTTTCTAATTGTCACAGTATCAAAAGTTAATCCAGAGTGTCTGTGATGATCCTGGAGATGATCGTTGCTTCAGTCTTTTTCTTTCTGCCTCTTTTTTGGTCCATTTGGATGGTAATCTTTGGTTTTCTTTCATTTTTTTCTCTGGTTTTGCTTCCATTTTATATGACTGGAGTTTATTTTAGCTGAGCAGTTCATCATTTTCTCCACTTTTTGTGTTTTTCCTTCACAAATCTTCATTTGAATTTCATTATGCTTAGAATGTTGGGCACTGCAATTTTTTTTGCTCAGATTTTCAGGCAGATTGATAAAATTTTATATTACCTGATCAGTGATAGTACTGTTGAACTGTCACGTGCTTTTTTTGTTTACCTTCTATTTAAAGTAAAAAAATAAACCTATACTTTAATCAGATATGCAAAGGTGGTACAATTCAGTTAAATGTTTCAGGCAGTAGTATGTAATACAAATGAATTAAATTTTTATGGAGTACCTAGGAAAATATGACACATTACAGTTTTGAAGTAACTCGCCCAACACAGCAGCAGAATAATTTGGCACACCAGATTTAGATTGTGGATTGTGTTCAGTCACACTTTCTTTATTTAGCAGTAACTCATCAACTCAAACACTTTATAAGACATTCCATTTTACACTGTGTGGATTGTAAAAGAAGGAACATTAATTTCATTTGTCATGTAGAACTTTTGTTATTGTTGGCTCCATCGATCTCGAGAGATCATGGGGGGGGGGGGTTTGTGCCGTGGATTTACAGTCAGGGAGCTGCAGCGCCGGGCGTGGCTGTAAAGGCCAATACGGGATCCGCAGATCCTGCCGCAGCCACTGCAGATGAACTCTTCGCGGTGTGGTTGAGATGTCAATGGTTTCCGCTGTCTGCGGAGTCTCTTCTCTCCCCAGCGGGTGTCTCTTCTCTCCTCTGCTTTTCTGATGACATCCTGGGTGGTGGTCCGCCAATCAGAGCGTTCGGACGTGGCTGACTCCAGGTCAGAAGGGTTGAAGCCTCCAGCTTTAAGGTCACGCTTGCAGACATCCTTGAACCTGAGAGCTGGGCGTCCCTTTGACCTGTTTCCAGTAGCCAGTTCCCCATACAGTAGGTCTTTTGGGATGCGGCCGTTGTTCATTCGGGTGATGTGGCCAAGCCATCGCAAGCGTCTCTGGGTCAGGATGGCAAACATACTGGGAACTTCTGCTCTGGCCAGGACGTCAATATTGGAGACACGGTCTTGCCAGCTGATGCCCAGTAGTCTGCGAAGGCAGCGCTGGTGGAAAGCATTCAGCCGACGTTCCTGACAGGAGTAGAGGGTCCATGTTTCGCTGCCGTATAAGAGAGTGCTCAGTACGCAGGCCTGGCAGACTCTTATCTTGGTGTTGGTGGTTAGCATGGAGTTGTCCCAGACACGCTTCGCCAGGCGGGCCATCACTGTCGATGCCTTGCCAATGCGCATGTTCAGTTCAGCATCATGGGAAAGGTTACTGGAGATGATCGAACCGAGGTAGGTGAACTTGTCCACTACCTCAAGGGTGTGGTCGCCGATGTTAATGCTGGGAGCACTACTGACATCCTGACCCATGACCTTGGTCTTTTTGAGGCTGATGGTGAGGCCAAACTCAGAGCAGGCATCAGCAAAGCAATTTATGAGACGCTGGAGCGCTTCCTCAGTGTGGGCGGCAAGACCAGCATCATCAGCAAAGAGCAGCTCCCTGATGAGAACGCTCCGCACCTTGGTCTTTGCTTTGAGGCGTGCCAGGTTAAAGAGGCCTCCGTCGCTCCTGGTGTGGAGAAAGACGCCGTCTTCAGAGTCCTTGAATGCGTAGCGCAGGAGCATGGAGAAAAAGATGCCAAAAAGGGTTGGAGCAAGGACACAGCCCTGCTTCACACCATTCTTGATTGGAAAAGGGTCTGCGGATGATCCCCCAAACTGGACGATGCCGTTGATGTCCTGATGGAATGACTTGATCATGCGCAAGAGCTTGGGGGGGCATCCGGTTCGCTGGAGGAGAGCAAACAGTCCATCCCTGCTGACCAAGTCAAAAGCCTTGGTCAGGTCGATGAAGGCCAGATATAGGGGTTGTCTCTGCTCCCGGCACTTCTCTTGTAACTGTCTCACAGAGAACACCATATCTGTAGTTGACCTGGCTGCTCTGAATCCACACTGCACCTCTGGATATACGCGTTCGGCCAGTAGTTGTAATCTGTTGAGGACAACGCGGGCAAAGGCTTTGCCAACTGTGCTTAGGAGTGAGATGCCACGGTAGGTGTTACAATCGCTCCTCTCCCCCTTGTTTTTATAGAGGGTGATAATTTTGGCATCAGGCATGTCCTGTTAACAAAATGTTTATTCTGTCATGCTGTATATGACCTTTGATATTTAAACTGCACCATCTAATGGACTGTTCAAGAATTGTAATTTCAGTAAAATATCACTACTTTCTGCTTTGTGATCTTTCAATAATTCATTAATACACTACATTATGACAGGAAACAATTGACAACAAGGAATAGAGCACATTTAAATCAATAGCTTAGTTTTAAAAAAGAAGTGGACTCATGAAAAGGCCTTCATTTGAAGTACTATTTTTTTTAATCAAATTTCATTAAACTATAAACAATTTCAAGTCCAAGTACCTTCCATTTGTAAAAGGGGCTGAAACAACTGATTAAATTAATCCAATCTATGGAAGTATTTATTATTAACTGTGGAGAATACACTCACTCTTAATCATACTAGAGGTGTCCCCGACTAAGAATTTCCATTGTCGAATCTGATTGGTCCGATTCTGCCAATAGTCGACTGATAGTCGAATCTATCATCTTGTTTGGCGGAGCGGGGGGAGCCGCGGGGGCCGCGGAGCATGCCTACACAGGGCGTCGGAGCAGCGCAGCACAGTGCAGAGCGGTGCTCACAAGGTACACGGAGCGTCGGTGCGCCTATGCCTACAGCCAGCCCTGATTGCACTAAGAATAATGAAAAAAAAAATAAAAAATAAAAAAAACAGCGCAAGCAGGTAAAACAAGACTTATTTTTTTCCCTACACACTGAAACACAGACTGGAACAAAGTGTCGGTAACTCTAAACATCAAACAAATGAAGTATCGTTCAAATGACCAGAACCAAACCCACTTCTAACAAACGGGCTAAAGCATGTCATTTATTTATATCTATAATCTCTGCAGATAAGCTCACATTTTTTGGCTAAACAGTTTCTCACATTATCTGCTCAAATTAAACGTAATAGGCTTAATTGCACTGTGTCGGTCCGTTTCGCAGCGCAACATCCATGCAAAAACAAACACTAAATTAAATAGAATTAGCCTTTTAGATAAATAAAAATAATAATATAATAATAACCTAAAATATTCCAATTAAACGAAATAAAAGCATCAGCATTAAAAATGAGAATTGAGTAACAGAACCGTCTTTTATTAGCCCAATTATCTGGCTACTGACCCGTTTAAGGTGGAAAGCCATGTTGTTGTGAAGTGATATGAAAGGACACAATCTGCATTTGACTTTTTTTGGATCATTTTTGACTTGGTCTGAAGTTCTGTTTTTTTTCTGACATTTTGAGCCTTTTAAAGTTCAGCCAAATCACCACCAAGATGCTGCTCTGTGACGGAGCTCTGCGCAAAATCGGATTGTGCCACTCACCATGGTGGTTCATTCACAAACAGTAAATAGATAGAGTATTGAATAAAAGTACAAGTTCAGTAAATTTTTCCACAGTGTATTTGATAGGCTTTTTGATGCTTCGACTGCGTGATTGGTAGTCGAATCAGGCCCCTTCCAACGAATCATCGAATCGTCGACTATCTGAGGACAACCCTAAATCATACCATCAGCTGAAATGGCTTATATCCAAAACTTTGGGAGGAGGAGCCATGAAAGAAAATCATCTCTACCTGACAAAACAAAAAATGTATGTATATTCCCGTTCTTGATGTGACAAAACAGCGCCGACTTTAGCACTGTGCAAATATTGATAGGCTTCAGTGCCTCATAACCGAGCCAGCCGCGCCAACAAACAACACGAAATAGTTGAAAATATCGCCGTACACGACCTGTGGCCACTTTTCTCATGTCATCCCCCCCACTCTGTAATAAGTCGCGGATGAGGCAGACTCCAATCTGGGAAGAGCAGCCGGCGGACCTGTCGATGACAGCTCCGGTGGCTTGGTGCTTTCCATTCGCGGTGCTCAGCCTCACGCCAGGAACGCGCTGGACGCCGAAGCATAGCTGCGAACGTCTCCGCGCTGGTGTTCCGTCGGAAAACCATGCAATGCGGAATTCGCATACACCGTATGTTGGTTTGACCACTATATCTGACGGATCACCATGCATTGTGGAATTTGCATACACTGACAGCTGTCTGTTGGATAAGCACATCCCCTCAGACTAGCATACACACAGTAACGTAGTTGTAGTTTTAACTACAGTATGCTGTTCCGATGACGTCATCGTAGTAACGGAGTAACATCGGAGTTAACGTAAATATCATTATTTTAATATACACTTCTGTGTTTGTTAGTAATGCAGATCAATCCAAGGACAGATAATCTATACTGAATATGTGGTTCACCGTTTATTCAGCTGCCTTTTAATATTTGCACTATCAGACGATTTATGTTAGGTTTCTTAAATTGTTTCTCTTTTTTGTGGCCTAATCAGACAAAACACCAGTAAGCTCCCGTGAGTTTTATTTGTACGTCACATGTTCACAGAAATGAAACAATAAAAACTTTGTGTACAAGAACTACAACAATAGCATAAATACAATAAACAAAGAGCTTCACTTTTTGGGCCTGTACTCTTGTTGGAAATGTTTTAATAAACTCTGCTTTTTAATTATTCATTTATATTGGAATGTTTCATTCATTATATCCTTGAATGTATCTCTTATTTTAATCATGTGTTTGATTGTTATGGGTGTTTTCTAATCAAATGTTTTATTGTTTTCATTATATGTTTTTGGGTTTATTCTTTAAGTGTGAGACCAAGTTTATGCTGTTTGAATTTATCTGAATGAGTAATTCAACACATAGAGTCTAACCCCAGGAACCCAGAGATCACTGGGACTCTCTCTGGAATCCTCATGAACCTTTTAAGATTACTGAAAATAGACTCTTGACATAGAGTTCATTATCTCTTCTCCCTTAAATTCTCCTAGTTTCTCCCCCACTCCTCTGCTTTTTCCTACAATGATAAACAATAATGTCATCTTGCATATTGACTGAGAGGATTGGCTGCTGCAGACAACAGAATGTTTTGGAGAAATGAACTTAGAAAGGTCTCTCTGGTCCTCCAAGGAGAGAGAGCATCAGCTGATGGACTGTCCAGGTGTTGTATTGTTTCAATGTTTTTGTAATAAATCATTTATAAATTTCCTCTCTCTGATTTAATCACAAGCATTTAAAGAACACAGAGAAATCAGTGACATAGCAGGCTGTAGTTCCGACAGAAATATTTTTATTACACTCGTAACAGAAATAGGATACATTTCAAAAGTATCTGTCAGACACTGCGATTTAACTTGCACTTTTTGCAGGTGAAAATGTCAACGTGTTCCTCTGCACATTGGGAGTGAGTCCACCGCAGACAGAAGTCACACTGCACCTGAAGCCACACAAATTCATGAACAGGAGTGATGCAAGCATTTAATAATCCATCCATCGTTTGCTGCTTATTTAAAAATCACTTTACCATATTGATCACACTTTCTTCGGCATCATACTGCAGCATGGCACAGGACGCGCAGTACTCCTCCACAGACTCTGCAATAACCAAAAGAGTCAAACGGAGCACATACTAAGAATCAATCATTTTGTTTGTGGCCTTCCAAAACAAATCCCTTCCAAACTACAGGTCCACGAGACTTCTGCTGTTTGAACTATTACCCATGTTTAACCCTAGACTGTCTTACCCCAGTCTTGTATGCGCCATATTGTTAATTTTCCATTATTATTTTGGACATGTTTGCACCAGTGTTACTTTGACTTGACAATAATTACCTTTATTTTTCAAAAGAGTGGCTGCAATTTGAAGCCTTGCAGCTGCTCTGTCCTCCACGTTGGTTTCCACTGAAAGGATGTTTCCATCGTTCATCGTCTGCTCTGCGAACTAAAGAACACATGTTTAGTCTTAAAAATATACACATTAGCCTCAATTGCATGAGCCACTATTATTTGCACCTTTAAAAGTAAAACTCCACAACTGGACCCGTCTTGCTGATTTTTGTGGGGCAGAGTTCTGGACGTCCAGTGTTTTGTCTCAGCATTTCTGCTCTTCCAGAAATTCCTGCAGTTGTTCAAATGGTTGTTAAAGCAAAATTTGAAACTAATATAAACAACAGAAACTATGACAAATGGAATTTACACAGTATTACTTTATACCAACCTCAAATTCCGAAGAGTTTTCCTCACATAGTCTTTTTCATTCCCCATTGGGTCGTCGAGAATGACCTCCTCTATGTCTGTTCTTACAATCTGAAAAACATGTACAGCATGAGCGACTTAATGTTAAACGGCCAAAACTTAACCTTAAGGCTACAAGTATTTACAAACGGGTGGATCAGGATTTTTAGCACGACTTAAGGGCACTCCGAGCAAGAAAATAAAACGCCCTGTGTATACAGCCCCAGTTCAGGTTGTCGCATAACATATATCTAAGGTAAAATGTTATTTAAAAAATGCAGTCTAGTAATACCACTAAAATCCAGTGGTTCCCAACATTCACTGGGCAGGTCCAGGTCGGACAGTCGGGCCATGTCATCAAAAAACAAAACAAAACAGGACAGAACTTCAGTGACAGTTCATAAATATATATATATATATATATATATATATATATATATATATATATATATATGAATAAATGCAGTTCATATAAAGACCAAGCAGTTTGGTTAATTACCTTTTCCGCAACTTTGAATTGGCCACAATGGAAGATGGCTGTTGCGATGGCTGCTTCCATTCGGTATACAGATTTCTGTGATAGCAGGTAAAAGTGGGGGAATTAAAATTAGCAAAAACATGACAAAACCAAATAAATGGCTACATCAAGGGATTTCACTTACTGAGCGTTCTTGCAAAATGGTATGCAAATATGCATCGATGATCTGTTGAAATAAAACAACTGTTAGTGAATGTCGAGGCAAACACCTGTTGAAATGATGCTTTCGCTCCAAGTGTGCAAGTGACCTCATCAGACAGCCACTGGTTTCCTTTCCTCTCTTGTATGTACACTCGTGCGACGTGGGACTTACTATCTTAAAAAGTACGTCCACTCAAAAGTTAATTAAAAAAACACAGTACCTATCTCAAAAAATGTGTATACAATAAAACGTAGTGTGAAATCATCAGTAATATCATCATTTTTCTTACCTTTCCTCTCTTGTATGTACACTCGACGACCTCGCTGCTGTTGTAGTTGTAATTTCCTACTGCGCATGCGTATTTCCTGCTGCGCATGCGCAGAACTGTGGTGTATGAAGATCTGGCCTGCATGGTTTTCCGTCGGAACACCGGCACTTGGCTGTTGGAGGTGTATCTGCTGCCTGCGCTCTCCGCGCTGGTCACACATCGACTGCACTCGGCTGGCCCCGTCTGCTCTCGGTTTTCACGTTTGTTGCCTCTGTCTCACTGTAGAGACTTTTTCTCCTCCTGTGCTCTTTTTTTCTGCATCACGTGAATCTCTGTCGCTGTGTGTGTGTGTGCGTGCGTGCGTGTGTGTGTGTGTGTGTGTGTGTGTGTGTGTGTGTGTGTGTGTATGTTTGTGTTTTTGTTTGATTGTGTGCATACGTGCGTATGTCTGTGTGTGTGTGTGTCCATCTCTCTTGTGATTAGACCCAAGTGACAAATCATAGACGGACGGGCAACACCATAATTAATCGTCATTTAATTTATTTTATTTTGAAAATTGACCAGAATCTCTTGCCTTTTCTGTTTCCGACTTCCTGTCTCGTCCGCTCTGCTTGATCCAGCTTGACAAATGGCGCTCTCGGCTCGTGTGAAAAATAGCGGAGCAGGCGCGCTGCACAGCGCGAGCTGCGGCGCCCCCCTGCGCGTTGTGTGCGGGCAGTCAGATAGGTTAACATGGGAGGCGATCAGAAACTCCGTGCGCGGCGCTTCCGCGTCCAGTGCGTGCTGTTCTCCGGATGCCGCCACCACAGTCTGGGCTGTTTCTGGATCCGACGGAGACTCGCGGACTCCCGGTGAAATGTTAACGATTAAATCGGCGTAAATCCGCGGAAAATTGCCATCACTGTGTTAGCTTTAATGTCAGAGGAGAAAAGGCATAGCCTAACCCTCTGAGATGCATTATTTTCACTTTTTTTCCCGAGCCTTGTAGCAGAGTTCCTACTTTTTTCAGTACTTACACTATTTATTAGCGAGCAGGGGTGTCAAACTCAGTTCCCGGAGGGCCACTATCCTGAATGTTTTAGATGTTTCCCTCTTCCAACACCCCTGACTCAAATGCTCAGCTTATCATCAAGCTCAACAGAAGCCTGATAACGAGCCTGATCATTTGAATCAGGTGTTGGAAGAGGGAAACATCTAAAACATGCAGGATAGTGGCCCTCCAGGAACGGAGTTTGACACCCCTGTACTATGGTCTGCATTAAAAATCTGCTGTGTAAATATGTCAGCCTGTGTTTTTCCTTTTCCTGTCATAAGTTGCAAGACAACTATAAAGCTCTCCAAACAGATGCCAAAGATGGCATGAGGACTGCCTCAAACGGTGCCTTGGAAAGTGAGAAGGTGGAGGAAGACTTTTCTGCAACGAGATGTTTGCAAACTGATATTTTAAAGGTAAATTCAAGTATGTACTTTGTTCAAGAGCGACATGTACTTTACTTTTAGCCCAATGTTTTTTTTTTTTGTTTAATTTTGCTTTGGTCACTGGCCAGAAGTTTCTAATTTATATGTTAGATAAAATATCTAATATCTAAATCACATTCCAACCAATGCAACTGTGTGAAGCACAGCAACAGTAAAGATATGTTTTCATTCATTCATTAAAGTGACCATACGGCAGTGGCGGACCGTGCATTTCACACTAAGGCCTTCAGAACAGATCCGCCTGAACCAATCCACCTCTCAATAACTATTTTGTCTCCAAAAAAAAATCTTCTTATGCACATATGCACATAAAGAGTTGTTACACAGCAGATAGATACTTGTGCAGCCAGAGTAAATGCCTTTGTTGAAGTGCACAATTCTCCTACTACATCTGTGCACATACAATGAGCATCAACAACTTAATAAAACAGCAATATTATTTAGGAAAAGAGGAACATTTTACTCACCAAAATCCCGATTATTTGAAAACAAAATCCATCCTCCTTTCCTTCCTCAAAAAGAGTTCAATTGCTCTGTCATATAGATTATCCGTGCGTTTCAGTTCCATAAAGCCAGGGCTTAAAGTCCAGCTTGCCCTGTGGTATTTCTGGCATAAGTTTTATTTCTCTTCAGGGCTTCTTCTTCTTCTTTGGAATAATTGAGGTAGGCGACCAACAACTTAGGTGCATACCGCCCCCTACTGTATCTCTTGGTGAATGTAAATCAGAGGGCCTGGATCTGCTGTTGTTAGAAGCTAGAAGGCGCTGAGTCGCCAACTCGAAATCTGATTGGTTGAAGCAACTGTCTGATTGGTTGAAGCAACTGTCTGATTGACGCTTCACTTTACTTCACTGCGCCATCGGGAATGGATAGCGAAGGCCTCGGGCAGATTTCTTTGACCCTAGCAACAGATGATGCCTGAAATCTGATTGGTTAAATGATTTAATATGAAAAAAACATGTCTGGAAGCAGCGCAACCACGGGAAAACTATGAAAGGAACTGGAACATACCGTTTGGAATCTTTTATTAATTATTTATGGACAAAATATAATTTACATCAGTTTGTAATTCAGATAATTTTTAGGCCAGCAGAGAAGGCTTTGCAGGCCCTGACGGCCCACCACTGCCATACGGACATTAATTGTTAAAATTACAGTTTTTCAATTCCCTACACCTGTTCCAGCTGTAAATGAGGAAAGGCGTGAGGCGCAGTTCTTTGGGTTGATCCAGCATTCAAGATGAGTGTCGGTCAGAACACAGGAGGAGGCAGAGGTTTGGCTCTTCAGATGTGTTTATTCTTTGATGCCCGGGATCACAAATCAGTTCTGGAATAAACAATGATATGGAAAATCAACTTTAGTCTCTGCATTCCATTTATATTACCCATCATGTGATATACACCAACACAAATACTTCATTTAATGACAAATAATACCAACATATCGGTGAATAAGCACCACCCGCCTGGATGCGCGGGTGTAGAAACCGAGCGCTCCTATAACGCCGTGGCATTGATAACACCGCCCGCCCGGAATGTGCAGGTGGTGGAACGAGCGCTCCCATCGGCGCAACTCCGACAATCGGTGTGTCAATTAAGGAATAAAGACGCATGAAACTACTTAGCGTCTACACATGAACACCTAACTTACATGCAGGCAGGAACAGATGACATTTCTACTAATGAGGGAGGCTGGCACAGCATGGAAAGATCGCGGATCACAGCTGACAGGGACAACAGCACACAGCTGAGTGAGTTGCACTTACTTCTGTCATTTACTGAGGATCCGCGGCATCAACCCCAACACGCACACGTTTACGAGGTGGAGGTACTACAGACTCGTAGGCAAAGGATTTAGGTAACTCAAAGAGGGGGATCCGCTAATCCACACGCTCCTCGGGACATTAACACGCCACAGCTGATGACCCGTCGTCATTTCCGGCCGCCAGGAACCAACCCGGACACTCCCTATACCCAGCCTTTTATACAGCCGCCCCCAAATGTGCGTAGAACATTTGCAACACATAAAGGCTCAGTCAATCTTAAAGCCCAGAGGTTGAGGCCAGATGGGCTACCGGTCCTGTGAAGAGGTGTCAATGTCCGCAGGTCTGATGCAACTGTCGTCGCTCTGCAGACCCTGGCCCATGCGCCCAATCGGCTATGGGCTCGAGGTAGTGGGGCTCCACCCACATGACAACGGTGTCGCCCTGTAAACTCGGAGGACCAGGATTGGTCCGCCAGGACCTGGGAGCGCCGGCGGCGGCGACAGCCGAGGATCTCTTTCTCGGGGTGCACCACCTGGGGGAGCGAACCATCAGGCCGCCCCATGAGGAAGCTGTTGGGTGTCACCGGATCCACACCAGCTATGTCTGCAGGATTATGGGCTGAATCCACGTAGCGCCCAGTACGGCTTCCTGTCAGCTTCTGCTTTCCTGCTTTGTAGGTTGTCACCGGCCCAGGGTCCTTCAGGAACCGCCGCTCCGTTCTCTGCAGATGGATCATGATGGACTTCCTCGGTGCCTCTCTATCGGTTGTCTTGGCGCCCAGCAGTTTGACCGTCGGTGGGTCCTGTTTGGACCGGGTCACTTCTCTTTCTGGTCGGTGAGGTACAGCATTCTTCTGCCTAAGCCTCTTGACATGGCGGTTCAGCTCATCCATCTGTGGAGGAACAGAGGCGGAAAGACACTGCACAGAGTTAGCTGGCCGCCCCATGGAACCGATTGGACCTTGGAGGGTCCACCCCAACCGAGTGTGGACTGCTGCCGGTCCGCCCGGTGATCCAAGCCGGACCGGTCCTATAGGGGTTATAAGGTGGGATTGATCTGAGCCAAGGAGCAGCGATGGTCTGACATCCTTCAGGGCCGGGATAGGAAGACCACGGAGGTGTCTGTGCTTTTTCTGCAGTTGCTCGATAGGGTAAGTATGCTGGGCTAGGCTGAGGCGACCAGCTGTGAAGGCTCCGTCGACCTTGTAGCTGATCTTGGGGTTAGTAGCTGGGGACACCCGGAAGGATATCCTTTGTCCATGTAGCACCTGGATGTCCTGCTGGACTGTGCGTAGGGGGAGGTCCTCTGGAGTGCCCTTTATGCCCAGGGATTCGGCTGCGGCTGGTAACAGCATAGACCGCTCCGAACCATCGTCCAGCAGGGCGAAGGTGCTGATGGTTCTTCCTTGGTGATGCACGAGTACTGGAACCACCTTTAACATGACCCGATTACTGGTTTCAGGCCTGTTGAGGAGGAGGGAGCCGGAGGCGGAGTTAGTAAGGCAACTCTCTTCTTTAGGTGCAGCCTCTCTATTATTCCTCTCAGGCCTGAAATTTATCTCATGGAGGGCGAGGAGGTGTTTCCCTTGGCAGATGTGACAAGGTTTCTTTAGGGTGCACTGAGCTGCTTGATGATTGCGTGCACAGCGCCAGCATCGCTTGTTGGCCGTGATCCACTCCTTGAGCTGCTCTTGGGTGAGTTTGGCAACCTCACCGCACTGACTCAGGTAATGTTCTTCACTCTGACAGTAGGGACAATAGGCCTTCCTCACATGTTTCTTCTCCCCAGGTTTTGGTGCAGACACAGCCCCGGAAGGTCCGTTAAGGCTGTGCAGGACTGTCACTGGTGGCTTGGTGCGAAGATCCGGCCTGGGAAACTGTCTCTCCCTGCTGGTTGCTGTACTGACTTGGCTGTCGAAGCTCAGGCACCACGACTCGTAGCTGAGCCACTCGGAAAGGTCGTGAAGGGTGTGAACTGTTCCAGGCTGCTTGAACTGATGGCGGCGGAAGTCAGCTCTCTGGTCTGCTGGGAGCTTGGTCAGGAGGCGAGCTACATGGGAGCCGCAGTTGAGCTCAACTTCTCCCGCTGGGCCTAGAGTCTTGAGTAGGCCCACTAGAGACTGGACCTGAAGTGAGAACCGCTGAAAGGCTGCCGAGTCCCCACGTCGGATTTCGGGAGCCTCCAGGACACCAGCTATCTTTCTTAAGGCAATCTGGTGAGGTTGGCCATACCGGTCGTACAGAGCTCTCATGGTGTCAGTGTAGGGAGTAGGAGAGTGGAGATAGGCATCGGCGATCAGCTGGGCTTCCTCCAGTCTTAGATGATCTATGAGGATCTGGTATTTGAAGAGCTCTGTGGAGTCTGGGGGTAGAAGATTCTCCAAGGCAATGCGGAGTCGAATGAACTCGCTTGGGTCTGGCCGGGTGAACTTGGGAATCGTTGGTGTGGGCCCTCTATACACTCTTTCAGCCCCAGGGAGCTGTACAGGGAAGCAAGGTGTGGCCCTGGTAGCTATCGGAGGGGAAAAGGCCTGCTGCTGTCCTGGAGGTCTGAAGCCTGAGGAGATGGGAGCAGCGTGGTAAGGTGGCTGAGGAGGCTGCACAGGAGGATTCAGCATGATCCCACTGGTGGGTGCAGGAGGCACAAACTGTGGTGGTGAGGCAAACACAGTGGGTGATTTGGCCGAGTATCCATAGCTGTGAGGTGGGGGGTTCTGCTGGAAGACTTGTTGGCCCAGGTTGAGACCACCCATACTTGCTGGCAGGTCATCTTCAGGTTCAGGCCAGGGTGGTGGAGGGGGAGGGGGCCAGTCCTCCTCATCCTCCTTCTCCGGCGGTGGTGGAATGGGGTTCAGCTGGGACGTGGCGGCACTGGCCCCCCGAGGTCTGGAACTGCTGCGCCTGGGGGTCGAACAGGCTGACCGGTCCATGTCGTCCCTGAGTTCTCGGACCACATTGAGTAACTCCCTCATTTCAGCTCGGGCTTCCTGCAGCTCCTCCAATGTGGCCCGGACTGCCTGCTGGGACTGGAGCAGCTTGGCGGTCTCCTCCTGGAGGACTCGAGGATCGGGATAGGGGGGGCCTCCATAAGAGCTCCATGGATCGGCAGGGGGGGGCGTCAGGTACGGGCTCTTTCACTGCGCTTCTCCTTCGCAGGTGGTCCTGGGCTAGCTGATAAGTCTCCAGATGAGCAGCATCCCTGGGGGATCCACCGGAAGGAGGACAGAGGGCATAACGGGGACTCAGAGGGGTTGGCCCGTAAGGGGAGAGAGCCGCATGCTGTTTTGGAGGAGGTTCAGAGAGAGGCGGCCCCCGCTGTCGTCCCCTGGGAGGACGACGACCCATGTAGTCCACCTCGAAGTCCTGGAACCTGGCCGGCCGTTGTCTCTGCCGCTTGGGTCGCACATCCGGGAAGAGCTCCTCATCTGAATCCATCTGGAATGCTGAATCTGGCTCGAAGGACCAATGTAAATGAGGAAAGGCGTGAGGCGCAGTTCTTTGGGTTGATCCAGCATTCAAGATGAGTGTCGGTCAGAACACAGGAGGAGGCAGAGGTTTGGCTCTTCAGATGTGTTTATTCTTTGATGCCCGGGATCACAAATCAGTTCTGGAATAAACAATGATATGGAAAATCAACTTTAGTCTCTGCATTCCATTTATATTACCCATCATGTGATATACATCAACACAAATACTTCATTTAATGACAAATAATACCAACATATCGGTGAATAAGCACCACCCGCCTGGATGCGCGGGTGTAGAAACCGAGCGCTCCTATAACGCCGTGGCATTGATAACACCGCCCGCCCGGAATGTGCAGGTGGTGGAACGAGCGCTCCCATCGGCGCAACTCCGACAATCGGTGTGTCAATTAAGGAATAAAGACGCATGAAACTACTTAGCGTCTACACATGAACACCTAACTTACATGCAGGCAGGAACAGATGACATTTCTACTAATGAGGGAGGCTGGCACAGCATGGAAAGATCGCGGATCACAGCTGACAGGGACAACAGCACACAGCTGAGTGAGTTGCACTTACTTCTGTCATTTACTGAGGATCCGCGGCATCAACCCCAACACGCACACGTTTACGAGGTGGAGGTACTACAGACTCGTAGGCAAAGGATTTAGGTAACTCAAAGAGGGGGATCCGCTAATCCACACGCTCCTCGGGACATTAACACGCCACAGCTGATGACCCGTCGTCATTTCCGGCCGCCAGGAACCAACCCGGACACTCCCTATACCCAGCCTTTTATACACCAGCACTGCTCTGATGTGTAGATGAGTTCTGGCCTTTTTACCTCCGTTGCCTCTGCACCATAAATTCGCTTCTAAAGAATGATGTTGATCTTAAACCAGTCAAACCCACTGCACAGCTTTCTGCGCATCGTGTGAAATTGCTGTTTTTACCTCTGTGAGCATGACTCCATTACAACTGTCTGTAAATGCCATGATTTTAACTGCGGTCAAGCCCGCCCTCATTTCAGAAAGCACAGTCAACCGAGCACTCAATTGACTCTGTGGTGCGCGCATACTCTGTGCATTACGGGAACAGCGTTTTCACAGTGACTTCACAATAAAAGTTGGGTTAAGTTGAATGAGATCTTCCTTTTGATTTGGTTAACCTAGTTAGTTTTCTTAAGTTTTCACGACCTGGAGTGACAGGCACAGTGAAACAGATATTCTCCTGCTACAATACAAACTATCAAGATGAACACGAACACACACCAAACACGAACAGACGACAAAAAAAAAAAAAAAAAAAAAAAAAACCCTGTTGACAACAACCTAGTTCACTTCTGACTGATAGTAGGCCCCCCCAGGGTGCAATTCACCAAGTGTCATCCAGATCTGATGTGTATTTTCAAAGTAAGAGCCTTCTGAAAAAGCACATTTTTGACTCATCCAGCCAAATTCAAAGTTGCATTGCTCCAAAACGCCCTGTTGCCGAGCAACCATTCCACTTCTGACTGATAGTAGGCCCCCCACAGGGTCCCAGTCACCAAGTGTCATCCAGATCTGATGTGTATTTTAAAAATAAGAGCCCTCTGAAAACTGACATTTTTGACTCATCCAACCAAATTCAAAGTTGCATTGCTCCAAAACGCCCTGTTGCCGAGCAACCATTCCACTTCTGACTGATAGTAAGCCCCCCACAGGGTCCCAGTCACCAAGTGTCATCCATGGAAGTGGAATGGTTGCTCGGCAACAGGGCGTTTTGGAGCAATGCAACTTTGAATTTGGCTGGATGAGTCAAAAATGCGCTTTTCAGAGGGCTCTTACTTTGAAAATACACATCAGATCTGGATGACACTTGGTGAATTGCACCCTGGGGGGGGGGGGGGGGGGGGGGGGCTACTATCAGCCAGAAGTGGACTGGGTTGTTGTCAACAGGGTTTTTTTTTTTTTTTTTGTCGTCTGTTCATGTTTGGTGTGTGTTCATGTTCATCTTGATAGTTTGTATTGTAGCAGGAGAATATCTGTTTCACTGTGCCTGTCACTCCAGGTCGTGAAAACTTAAGAAAACTAACTAGGTTAACCAAATCAAAAGGAAGATCTCATTCAACTTAACCCAACTTTTATTGTGAAGTCACTGTGAAAACGCTGTTCCCGTAATGCACAGAGTATGCGCGCACCACAGAGTCAATTGAGTGCTAGGTTGACCGTGCTTTCTGAAATGAGGGCAGGCTTGACCGCAGTTGATTTTAGTAGGTTATGCATCTTGTTGTGCTATATTGAAGTTTGATTTATATAAAGTACTACTAATTAAAAGGTAACTCTGGTTTTTTGACACCTGGACCTTATTTCTAGGTGTGTGCCTGCTCATATACTCACTCAAACATGGTGCAGCTCGGAGTCCTTCAGAAGTTATTTGGATCCAACCGATTTAGCGGGGGTCACGGCAAGGGAGCTTCAGCGCGGGACATAATCTCTGCAAAATCTCTCATTTCGGCTATATTTTTTCATCCATCACCAGTGTTACCATAAAGTCAGCTCGTCTACCGTCTTCAGGTGGGTCAGCTGACCCACCTGAAGACGGTCAGACGGCCAGGGGCGACCGGCGCGTGTGTCCGGTCGCCTGCCTGCGGAGCCGAGCCTGGAGGCTGGGCCGCTGGGTCGGGGGAACCGTCCGAAAGGGCGGCCGCGCTGGGCGCTGTGCCGGGCGGGGGGCCCTCGTGGCCTTTCGGTCCGGGGTGGGATGTTCAAAGCTCTGCTCTGCTCTGTTCTGATGGGATTTGCTGCGCTTCGCTCTTCTCTGACACCGTGCTAACTTAGCCACAATTAGCTTGGATGGGAATGTCGCGGAGCTCCTCTCCACCTCCGTGGTTATGCGGCGGGTCCCCGCGCGCTCCGCAGTCGGCAAGGAGCACGTCTCCGCTCGGGAGCAGAGATCCGGAGCTCTCCCATAAGCCTCCGTGGAGCAGCTCCAGGCCGTTTACCCAATCAGCCCCTGGAAGCCATGGCCTGCTTCACGCGCCTCCGTGGAGCAAGCCGCGGCGGGCGGAGACGCGCTCCGTGCCAGCCGCGGAGTGCGCGGGGACCCGCCGCATAACCACGGAGGCACGTGAAGCAGGCTGGAGCTCTCCCGTCGCCTCCGTGGAGCAGCTCCGGGCCGTTTACCCAATCGGCCCCAACTCGGCCCCTGGAAGTCAGGCACCCGGGCGCCGTGACAGCCGAGGCTGACTCAAAGTGCCTCTCTGCTGGGGAGAGGCTTCGCAACGTTCCCATCCGAGCTAATTGTGGCTAAGTTAGCGAAAACTGTCAGCTGACCCACCTGAAGACGGTAGATGAGCTGACTTTATGATAACACTGGCGATGGATGAAAAAATACAGCCAAAATGAGCGATTTTGCAGAGATTATGTCCCGCGCTGAAGCTCCCTTGCCGTGGCCCCCGCTAAATCGGTTGGATCTAAATAACTTCTGAAGGACTCCGAGCTGCAACATGTTTGTCTGGGTACATGAGCATGCACACACCTAGAAATAAGGTCCAGGTGTCAAAAAACCGAAGATGCCCTTTAATATTCTATGCATTTGAAATGTAGATACTTGACTTGATTTTTCTATCCATTTATCAAGCCCCAAAAAAACCTGTGAAGCTCTCCAAAATTACACAGAAGATGATGTGAGCAGTGCCTCAAACAGTGATGAAGAAAATGAGGAGGTGGAAGACTTACCCACAATTTCTTGCAGGACTGACATTCAAGAGGTAAATCCATAAACATGGACAGTGATACCAAGCACTCTGAACTCCCCTTACAAAAGACCAATCACATTTTAAGATGAAGTAATGGGCCATTGTTAGACATTTTGTGAGTTGTAAATTGTAGGGGTAATGGTTGTCAAAAAATCAATTCATCAACACCAAATCAATACTAAAGCTGCTATTGAGACAAGTAATTCCATTTTTCTGGGATCAGTACTTTTTGTCATTTTAAATAGGCTCCCTCCCAATGCTGCATGCCATTAATTTCCACATTTGCTTCATCCCTCCAAAGAATAGGGGACAAATGCTGCATTGCATCATTTCCTTACCTTAAACTTCAAGTAATTCTTTTGTTTGTTATTACATTGTAGGCCTTCAATGATTTTGACCAAAGTACCACAGAAGATGAAGAAAATGGGGAAGATGAGGAAAACTCTATGACAGATTATAAAGCGGTAAATTCATACTTCACCCAAATTTTAGCTTGAGTGAATTAAATTCCAACGGTATCAAATGGTCTTTACTGATCTTTTTTTTTTCCCCTGTAGAATGAAGAATACCTGTCAGATTCTGAAATGGTCTCCGACAGCAGAGCAGGTGAAAACAGCGTAAGTGATTTTCCTTAGGAGTCATTTTCTGCTTTAATCATACACTGTAAAATAGCAGTCAATGATTACCTTGACTTTGTTAAAACTAGTCAACATACAGATAAGGGCTCCGGAAATTCCATTCTCAGTAGACTTCATATATACAAAGTATTTGGCTGCCAAAAATTTTGCTTGTTTGTACACATCAAATACATATTGTTGGCACATTTTTACTGTAAAATTGTTTCATATCATACAATGTGATATCCTGGATTTTCTCACATTCTGTCTTTCACAGTTGAAGTGTACCTGTGATTAAAATTACAGACCACTCTTATCTTTTTAAGTGGGGGGACTTGAACATCTTTTTGGCTGCCAAAAACCTTTTAGCCCCACTGCAGGTTTTAACTCCTCTTCCGGTCATTATTGGTCACAGGCTCATCATTTTTAACATCCAAGTGTCTGTCTTTACACAAGCAGCATCAACCTAAAGTCTTCCTTTCACGTTGTATATTTTTCTGTCATATTCTCCTTATTGAATCACATGGTTGTGTAACCACGAACCTGATTGATTTAAAAAAAAAAAAAGTTGTCATTACTATTCTCTGAAAAAAATGTCATGATTAAATCAAAAATTCTGTCAGGATATGGAAACTTATGAGCACAACTATTCTCACCTAGGACGGAGGAGGAGGAGAGGACGGGAGAGGAGAAGAGGACAGAGGAGAGAACGGAGGAGGAGGAGAGGACGGAGGAGGAGGAGGAGAAGACGGAGGAGGAGAGGACCGAGGAGGAGGAGGGGACGTCGGAGAGGATGGAGGAGAATCTGGAGAAGCTGAAAAGCCTTTGTATCCAGGTGCAACAGTTTCAAAAGGGGAAACATTACTGATGCTGATGTCTTTTCTGTTACGACACAATTTATCGGGAGAAGCAGTTACTAATTTACTTGAAATGCTCAACATAATGCTTCCTGGTATGATTCCTCCATCACATTACATGCTCCAGAAATAATATGGAAGGCCATCTTCATATGAACTTCATTTTTATTGTGAACACTGTTTAAAGTACTTTGGTGTTCAGGCTGACTGCCCCCATCAATGTGACTCCTGCAATGAACTGTTTGATGTGGATGCTTGCCTGAAGAAAGGCATCTATTTTCTTGTGTTACCTCTGCGTGCACAGATTCAACAACTTCTGAAAGAGCACAGTTTGAGTCTTAATCAGCATGATACAAAGTTGGGGATTGTCTCTGATGTGCAGTTTGGTGAAGAGTATTAGAAATTCTGTGACAGTGGTGTTCTTGGGAAAAATGACTTAACTTTAATTTGGAATTGTGATGGAGCACCAGTATTCAAAAGTTCCAAATGCGGCATTTGGCCAGTTCAGTGTCAGGTCAATGAACTGTCCCCAGACTTGAGAAAAAAAAAAAAAAACATTTTGATGCCAGCATTATGGTTTGGGCCAGGTAAGCCCTCTATGTTTACATTACTAGCACCATTTGTTAAAGAAGCATCTTTATTGGAGACTGAAGGTGTTGCCTGGAAAGACAAGCAGGGAAACCATTGCGTTTCTAAAGTATTTGTGGTTATTTGTAGTTCTGATTCTGTGGCTCGTCCTTTACTTCGTAACACAAAGCAGTTCAATGATTTTTAAGGCTGTGATTTTTGCTATCACAAAGGCGGCAAAACATATCCGTACAATAGACCGGAACCTCCCTTGCATAATGAGAAGGATCATATTAGTCATGCAATGTCAGCAACTGTGGAAGAGCCAGTGTTTGGAGTCAAAGGCCCTTCTCCTTTAATGAAGCTTGGTCACTTTCAAATGATAAATGGTTAAATTCCTGAATACCACACTGTAAAAAATTACCAGCATTTCACAATAATTAACAGTATTATTTTACAGTAACTTGTTGTAATTCAGTTTCCCTGTAATATCCCAATGAATACCTGTAAAAACTACAATAGACTTGGATTTTATAGCATCTCACTGTTATTTTACAGTAATCTAAAACCTGCAATCTAAAACCCCTGTTATATATATATATAAAACACCTGGTTCGAAAGAAAGATGGAACCCTGCGGTTGTGTGTTGACTACAGACTCCTCAGTCAGAAGACCAGGAAGGATGCATTTCCCCTTCCCCGTATTGAGGAGAGTTTAGATGCACTCTCTGGGGCCCGCTGGTTTTCCACAATCGATCTGGCCAGTGGGTACAATCAGGTTCCGGTCACCGAACAGGAGAAGGCCAAGACTGCATTCTGCACACCCTTCGGCTTGTTCGAGTGGAACAGGATGCCGTTTGGGTTATGCAATGCACCAAGCACCTTCCAGCGCCTGATGCAGAGGATGTTTGGGGACCAACAATGCCAGTCCCTCCTTTTGTATCTTGATGACATTGTGGTGTTTTCTTCCTCTGTCTCCCAATATCTGCAGCGGCTTGAAGTGGTCCTTGGTCGTCTTCAGAAAGAGGGATTGAAGGCGAAGCTTGAGAAATGCTTTCTTTCAGAAGGAAGTAAAATACTTGGGCCATGTGATCTCTAGCCAGGGAGTGGCCACTGATCCAGACAAGATCGAGGCTGTAGCCAAGTGGCAGCGCCCCCAGAACGTGTCGGAGCTACGCTCCTTTCTGGGCTTTGCTAGCTACTACAGACGTTTCGTGCAGGGATTTGCCCACTTGGCTGGCCCTCTCCATAAGCTGGTTGCCGAGCTGGTGGGTACAAAATCCAAGAAAGGCTCAGGGAAGCACCTGGGCGCCTCCTGGACCTCTCAGTGCGAGGGGAGTTTTGAGGCCCTTAAGGCGCGACTGGTCTCAGCCCCGGTTTTAGCCTATGCCGACTTCTCCCGTCCCTTTATATTGGAGGTTGACGCTAGCTACAGCGGCCTTGGGGCAGTCCTTTCCCAGGATTTGGAGGATGGTGTACGTCCAGTGGCGTATGCCAGCTGGGGCCTCCGACCCACCGAGCGCAACATGGAGAATTACAGCTCCATGAAACTTGAATTCCTGGCTCTTAAGTGGGCCATGACCGAAAAGTTCAGGGAGTATTTACTGGGACACAAGTGCATTGTCTTTACAGATAATAACCCATTGAGCTACCTCCACACCGCTAAGCTCGGGGCCACAGAACATCGGTGGGCTGCTCAGCTTGCAGCATTTGACTTTGAAGTCAAATACCGGTCAGGCTGAAGCAATAGGAATGCTGATGCGTTTTCCCGGCAGTACACCTCTGGTGAGACTTCATTTGAACATGCGGTGCCTGGGACGTCTGTCCCTGTGACCCTCCAACAGGCCTTACAACCCACCCCTTCCACTTGTGTGACCCAGTCCCTGGTCTCTGTCCTTCCAGGGCATTCTCTCTCTGACCTTTGTTCTTTGCAGGCAGCTGACCCCCTTCTGGCGGCGGTTCTGGTGTTTTGGAGGAGATGTGCGCAGCCCTCCCGAGCTGAACGCGAGCAGCTCTCAAGACCAGCTGTAGCCCTGCTGCATCAGTGGGACCGCTTGGTGGAGAAGGAGGGGGTTCTCTACCGTTGATTCTTCCGGCCAGATGGGGGTGAAGAAAGTCTTCAGCTGCTCTTGCCAGCTGTCCTCAAGGATGAAACCCTGAGGCAGCTCCATGATGAACACGGCCATCAAGGCATTGAGAGGACCTCTGAATTGGTTCGGGAACGCTGCTACTGGCCCAACATGACCACTGATATAAAACAGTGGGTCCAGGGGTGTGAGCGTTGCCAAGTTGCAAAAGACTCAGACCGTGTGCCTCACAGCTTTATGGGTCATTTACTGGCATCCAGGCCCAATGAAATTGTGGCTATGGACTTTACAGTTTTGGAACCCTCTCGAAATGGCTTGGAAAACATCCTGGTGCTGACTGACGTTTTCAGCAAATACACTGTGGCCATCCCCACTCAGGACCAACGGGCTTCCACTGTAGCCCAGGTACTGGTCAACGAGTGGTTCTTTAGACTGGGGGTTCCTAGCCGTATCCACTCAGACCAGGGGAGGAGTTTTGAGAATTCTATTATTCAGCATCTCTGTAACCTGTATGAGGTTTCAAAATCCCGCACCACACCCTATCATCCTGCAGGCAATGGGCAATGCGAGAGGTTTAACAGAACGCTCCACAACCTCTTGCGTACACTCCCAACCTCATGGAAGCGTGACTGGGCTTCTTGTCTTCCGCAGGTCTTGTTCTGCTACAACTCAACACCTCATCAGGGCACTGGGGAGTCCCCCTTTTTCCTGATGTTCGGACGTGAGCCGCGGCTTCCTGTAGACTTCCTCCTAGGTCGGGTTCGTGATCCAGTTCCAGGAGAGGTCCAAGACTGGGTGACTGAGCACCAGGCCAGACTAAGGATAGCCTTTGAGGGTGCTCGCGAGCGCTTGTCTGCTGCAGCCAGTCGCCGGAAGGAGCGACATGACCAGCGTGTTCAGGATGCGCCCCTGAGGGTTGGTCAGCTGGTCTAACTGCAAGATCATGGTGTCAGAGGTCGCCATAAGATCCAGGATATCTGGAACTCGGTGGCCTACCAAATTGTGCAGGCACCTGAGAAAGGGGCAGTTTATTCTGTTGCCCTGGTGAATGATCTCCAGAGAGTGCGCCAGGTCCACCGAGACATGATCAAGCCCCAGGTCAGGTCAGGACCCCCGGCTGACCCTTCCCAGGTCCTGTCTCCACCTGCACCAGTCCAGTCGGACAGTGAGTCCGCGGAGGAAGATCTATTGCTCCTGGTGCGAGAAACCCCCCTGTCACCTACCAGAGCAGCTCCTAGTGTTGCGCCCGCTTCTGCCACTTCACCTGTTGTCACCTTGGAGCCTCAGGCTGTGGACTGTGCATCTGGCACACAGGCAGACACAGCCCAGTGGGCTCAGCCTCCTCTGCTGGATGCTCAACCTGGGCCCAGTCGGCAGACCTTGCGCCGGACTGGCCGCTCTACTGCTGGTCGACATCCCAATGTGCATCATCTTCCCCGCTCTGTAGGGCAGGCAGATCGTGTACCAGATGGCCCTCAGCCATCTGCGTCCAACGCACAGACAGCTGTGTTCAGACCCTGGTGTTAGCCCCTTTCCCTTGGTCAGTCGTCGGGACGACGACACAAACTCCGGGGGTAGATGTGGCATGGTGGGGAGTTGCACTCCCCTCCACTTGAGGCAGTGTGACTTCTAATTACTGGGCGTCTATAAATTTCCCTGCTCCGCCCTTCTTCTTCCTCTTCCTCTTCCTCCCTCATGGGACTGACAGACATGTGGCTGCTGTCCTGACAGCATGTCTGTGCAGGATAGTGTTTGGTCTTCCACAAAGGTACGCATGTCCTGTTTCTCTTTAGTCCACTTAGCAGCCTCAGTAGTGTATTTACCTCAGCCCTGTCCAGTTCGGTTTTGTTTGGCAGGCCTCAAACCCCATTTATTTAGAGTTAGTCTGCTCATTTTAATATAGGAATTTAATAAAGTTTGTTTTGATTTGAACTCACGTCTCCCGTCCCAGTGAATCCTTTGAACCTGCGGGCCCTTGTTTTTTTATTTAGCATTTGAGATCCTGGGGTGCAAGTCCACCGGGTGGCGTTGTCTTTTGGTTGAGTTCTGTTTATCCCCCCCCATTCATTCTGCCACATATGCACTTTTTTCCAGACAGAATGACCAGGCCAAAGCACCCGGGGGCCTGTCCCCTGTGCAGCAAGAGGCGGAACTGCGTCGCCTCGCACATCAGAAACATCCACCACGTCACCAACAGGGAAGAGAGACTGATATTGTGCGATATGGTGACTGGGTATTTTTTGATACCTGCCGGGAGTTGCCCGGTGCCGGGGTGTGTTGCCTCACCTCTGCACATGAGGAAACACTGTTAGAAGATATTCTCATGCCACTGAGTATGTGTGCTTTATCGTTGCACAAATGTCCCAGTTATGCACAACATGTTATCATGATGGAACAAGTTCAAAAAGTACGAACACATTTAACATCTTCACCTGTCTCAGTATATGAAATATAGGATGAAAGTTCATTGTTATCTAAAGACATGCTCTGTATGTGTGTATGTGACGCCTTCATAATAAAAAGGAGCGGTCGGCAGACAGCGACAGAGATCAGGCTGGAGGATACATCCTTCAGTTGGGCTCTCCTTCAGACGGAAGTAAAATCTCGATCGAGTCTTGTGTCTTTTTGTAATGTCTGTTGTCTGTTTTCTATCAGGTTTTGAACCTGACAAATTGGTCCTTCGAGCTGGATTTCCGATATAACCTGAGCTTCTGGGAGGTGAATCAAGACGGCTGAATCCGTATGGGCAGGACTGGGTCCTGAGGTGAAAAGCCCTCCAGGTTAAATTCTTTGGAGGCCAACTGTAAAAATTCTTGATCTCAGAGGCCGGATTTGACGGGATTCAGGAGACACGGACAACACAAAAACCACAGGTGAGGGGACTAATTTCAGTGAGTTGGTTAGAGAAACAGCAATGTGAGGGACTAACCTGTAAGCAAGATCTGAGTTAAGTAGACCGCACAGGATTTCAGTGAGTTGGTTAGAGAAACAGCAGTGTGAAGGACTAACCTTTAAGCAAGACCTGAATCAAGTGGTGTCTAGTGAGCTGTACAAGCAAGACCTGAGACACGGTGGTCGCAGAAAAAAAAAAAAGAGATGAGAGAGAGTGGGTTCGAACAGTGTGAATGTGCTATGTGAATATGCTGAATGAATGAAGTGAATTCGCAGTTGAAACAGCGGCCAACTTGAAACCTGACCATGTCAACATAGGAAATTGTGAATTTCACTTATTGAGGTTTAGGTGATTCTGGTGGAAGAGTCTACAACAATTTTTGGCTCTGGGATAAACCCCGAGTGAAAGACCGGATAAAACACAGGTTTTTTTCTAGAAGCTTGTCTTTCAGGAGCTGAAAATTGGTTCAAAAAACATTCTCTTACCACCATATCACACCAGTAATTTTTTAACATCTGACAGGCCTGAATCAATAAATAAATAAAAAGAAAAGAAGTAAATAATAATAATAATAATAATAATAATAATAATAATGAAAGAAAAAGAATTCTGAATTCAAAAAGAGATGCTAAAACTATGGATACAACCAGGGTCGACACTCAAATTAAAATGGCAAAAGAAAAATGATTTTGAGGAAAAAATTGAAGTAAAAGCATGCACCAACTTAGTAAGACTAAAAATTGAAGAAAAAACCAAAAAAGTAAAGGAAAGACTCAGAGAAAGGAATTGGCGCAAAAAAGGGAAACAGGAACAAAAAAGTGTCATTGAGAATGGTAAAAAAGTTGATGAATTGTCTGAAAATCGTCAGAGGCGACCTGACAGACGTGAAGGAACTCACACACACAGTGTTGTGAAGGAGGGGCTGTCTCTCCTCCTCCTCACCCTACTCCAGGTATCAGACTTTACAGCAGGGGTCGGCAATTAGCATCCCGGGGGCCAAATGTGGCCCGCCGAACCGTCCAATCCGACCCGCGAGAGGATTCCAACACGCGCGCGCACAAACGCACGCATTACCCCGGGCCCTCGAGCGGATGCACGCACCCCTGTTGGAGTGCGATATCTGTCATTGTGTTGCAATAGACAATCTTCGAAGGATGTGTTGTTTAGTTGTGGTTTCCGGTTTGTCACTGAAAAATAAAGAGGAGTGGCACCTCGTCTGGTGAACATAGTGCGCAAGTGAGTGCGCTGCACCGAGCTCACCGTGTGTGTTTATTCTCCAGTCAGTTTGACTGTAGCGGTGTGTTTCCACCGGACGCGACGAGAATTTTTCGTGCGATGAGATTACATACAAAGTCAATGTAATGACGCGATTGTCGCTCAACCTTGAGCGGCGGGCGACGGACGCGAGCGATGATGCGGCGGACGGCGAGTGTCTCCAGGGAAAAATCTGCGCGCGCGTCGATTGCACTGCCACTCGCTGCCGCCCGCCACCCGCCGCTCCATCGCTCGAGTTGAAATAATTGAACCTTTCAAGCGAAGTCGTGCCAGGACAGCCTATGAGCGTGGAAGTCTTCATGGACGTGCTGACGTAGGGCAGCAGGGCTCCGACCAGTTGGCATGATGCCAAGGCGAGCGGCGTGCGTGATCTCACTTGTTCACCACTTCTGGTCGAAACACAGCATCAGCCTGAAGCAGCGCTGGAACCGGCCGTCCGGGCACAGCTCCTGCAGAAGATGGTGGAACTCACCGAGCTCAGACCGCCTCCGGAGGGCAGCATGCAGCCAGAAGCGATGCCGGCGCCTCGGCTGCAGCCGGAGGAGCTGACTTCCTCATGTCAAATACAGAGCAGCGACGGTGGAAGGCGGAGCATGTCAATCTCGATCTTTATTTGGAAAAGCACTTCTCATATTCATAAAAGTGCTGAACATTAAAAACAGTCATAAAAACAAAAAAGAACAAAACCCGCACCATCGATCAGTATGCGCGCACACACACACACATACACACAGGCAGCCGGGTGCACACAGGACTGTGGGACAAACATCAGAAAAATCCTGCCCACTGTGCAGGAGATGGTGATGAGGGAGAGACAGCAAGACCAATTTGTTGCCTGCTGGGATGAGGAGGCTGTGATGTTTCTGCAGGATGTTCTGTGTTGCATATAATAATAATACATTGGTTTTATATAGCGCTTTTCAGGACACTCAAAGACGCTTTACATTGCATTATTCATTCACTCTGTACTGGGTGGTGGTAAGCTACTACTGTAGCCACAGCTGGGGCAGACTGACGGAAGCGAGGCTGCCAATCTGCGCCATCGGCCCCTCCGACCACCACCAACCATTCACTCTCACAACTTTCATACTAGGCAAGGTGGGTGAAGTGTCTTGCCCAAGGACACAACGACAGTTTTACGCCTGCGGGAGCGGGGATCGAACTGCCAACGTTCCAGTTATAAGATGATCTGCTCAACCAACTGAGCTACTGTCGCCCCAAGTGTACCAGCGTGACCCGTCCCGCGAATGAATTCACATACCAGCGATAAAAGTCATGCATCGTTTCTACATAACGCACGGATCCAGCGGAACTCCCAGCATGCACTCCTTTCTGGGCCGGTGGATCCAAACCAGCTTCGGTTCTTCTTTCCTCCTCGACTCGACTCATCCTAACAAATCAGCACGTCTTAACAGGTCGATTCTCTTTTCTTTGTCACACTGTAAATATCTTAAATAAAGTTAGATTATTCCAATAAAAAGAGAAAATGTCTTTCTGGAAACTCGATCTTCACTGAAAACAAATAATAAATCCTGTAAACTGAAACTCTGGTATCAAAGCCTCTTTATTCAGAATTAGTATAAAATCATTTCAGGTTGTTTTCGTTTTTGTGTTGCAAAATAGTGAATAAGTTACCGTCGTTACTACAGCCTGCGTAGATGGAGTCGGGCCTCTAGAGGGAGCCGATCGGAGGATTCACACGCTACGATGAGGATCCAGAGACCAAGGAGAAAAAACATTGGGGATTTCTGATGCGGAAACGTCCCCGTTCTGCTTCTGCGATGGCGAAGAGCAGCCAAAGCATTCAGTATGAACTCTCTCACACACACTCACACACACCCTGCTTCAGTTGAGACATTTTGGGAAATATTTCACAGATCTGGAATCTGAAGGGAACATTCACATGAAGACCAGTTTCTTTATATTGCGGTGACACCACGCCCAATTTTCAAAGCATTGAGGTTGTTTTTATCAAGTTGACATTTTTATTTATTTTGTATATTTTTTTAATTCCTTTCTTTTCATGGTTAAAAATGGTCCCTGTTAACTATTAATACAGAACAAAAGTATTTTAAATACATCAACCTGTTTTTTTTTCTTTTTAACAATTTAATGAGCCAAAATCCACAAATCACAGATCTGATTCTTTTGATTAAAAGAAATCCTCAATGACATGAGAACAAACAGAACATTCCAAAATTGACTGTCATGTCAGTAACTTGAGCTTCTCAGAAACATCTAAATCACATTGCAAAACTTCATGGGGTCTCACTATCGCACTTTTTCGAGCCTGAAATCTAAAATTCAGTTTAATATAAGCAGTGAATTAAAAAAAAAACAAAACAAAAAAACAATGCTTCATGTTGCCTCTTATTTTTTTTTCAATTTTCCCTAATAAATGGTTTTACTGTAGCCTTACCACTGTTTTAAAGTTAGAAATATGATTTTTTTTTTTTTTTGCGGATAAATGGCTTTACCATTTTCTTAAAGTTGAATTTTTTTTAAATATCACTACTAAATTGTCTTACCACTTTATTAAACTTGAAATTATGAATTTTTGGTTTGTTCACTAATAAACGGCATTATTATAGCCTCACCATCATTTTAAAGTTGAAATTAAGTGTTTTTTTTAACGTTTTTAAAGCCTTCCCACTTTTTAAAACTAGAAATACTGATTTTTTTTTTTTCAATTTTCACTAATATATGGTCTTACCACTTTTCAAAAGTCAAAATTGACAACTTTTTTTTTTTTCAATTTTCACAAATAAATAGTCTGACGACAGACAGCTTTACCACTTTTTTAAAGCACTGGGTTCCCAAGTAAGCTGTTCTCTGCTGTGAACAGGTCAGATTGTATTAATGTGTCGCCGATTTTTACAATGTCTTCATTGAAAACAAACATCTTTCAGTTCAGTCGATTCACGGTATATATGTCTCTCCCAAGTCATGTGTGACCCCCTGGGTTATAGCGTATTGGCCCGAATATAAGACGATATTTTTTTCCAGGAATGGTATTCTCAAAAATGGGGTCGTGTTATAATCGAGGACTAGATGGAGCCAAAGTCCCGGTGACCTGCACTGCCTCTGATTGCATGCAGTGACTCAGCCGCCCCGTCAGGGGGAGCTAGTGAGCTGGACAGAGTGTCAGCCTGCAGCAGTGTGAGAAGAAGACTGAGCAGTGTGGCTGCTGTGTGTTTTTCTAAGGTTCATTTCAAACAGCGCATCGAAAATATCTACCTGTAAGTACTCGAGTATACTTAGTTGATGTTCAGGATAGAAGTGAAACTTGTGAGTTTGTCAGTTTGTTTTGAAGTTTCAACGGAGATGCTAATTCTGTTAGCATGTTAATGGGGTTTCCATTATTAGTTAGCATTGAGCTAGCGGCTTTGATTTTAAATACTGACTTGTTCTGTCTTTAGACAGTGATGTATGTTGTGATGCATCTTGTGTATTTGTTCACTTCTGTGTATATCTGGTGTGTTTCAGTTTTACAGTGTCTTCAGGAGAAAGTAATAAAAGCTCAGACCAGCTGAAATCTCCTGCTTTCTTTCTGAAGAACTGTTCTCTTCAGGCCAAACTGAACCCAAGATTCACGGAGGCTGAATTGTTAATGTTCATGAAGTTGAACAGAACTTGAATTTGATGGTTATAAAGTTCAGCGTTTCCCCTACATACACTTTACTTGGGCGGGCCGCCCAAGTAGATTGACACCCGCCCAAGAAGATGAATGAAAAAAAAAAACAAAAAAACAAAAAAACGCACCCCGTGTACTCTGATCTCTGGACACATAGCATGGAAGCATGCTAGTTTAGCCGCTACCGGCCACAGGCTAACAGCCTGCAGGCTGCAGATTAATGCTGGTCGACCGTCCCGGACAGTAAAACTTATAATCAGCTCGATTGGCTGATTTTTCCTGCAGAAGCTCCTCATGCTGTTTTATTGAGCAGGCTGTATGTCCTGGTGTTGTGTTTGTTTATATGACGCTGCGTGTGCAGCTCCGAGTCCTGCTCTGTGTCTTCTTCTCCATTTGGGAGCTTCTGTGTCAGAGTGACAGCGCCATCTGAAGGCCTGGCGGGTGAACTACATCGTTTTGAGTCCTTGTTATGTTGCGTGGATGGAGATATTTCCTGAAGCGATGCTGTGTGGACAGGAAACTGAGGAGGAGATTGTAAACAAAAAAGTTGGGCTCATTTGTAATTCAGGGACAGGTAGACGTCCAGTTGTGTTCCATTCTCAGCTGCTCAAAACACCACATCACACTGGAAACATCTGGAACCACGGAACATTAATAATTTCCCATGGTCTTCCAGTCATCGGTTTTTCCCTAAAGCCCACAGAGAAGACATTTACATTACCAGCAGAGTTCTGTCGGATCTGGACGTCTGTTGCTGTGAAAGTTAGGATACATAGATATGTTTTGTACCCTAATCTTGATAAATGTAATAGCATTTCAAGAAAATTGACCCCATTTAATGAGAAATAAAATAATAATAATGTTTGCACCACCTGAGCCCACAGTAAACTGTCATCAATTTAATCCAGTACAATAAAAAGCTGTGATTAAATGCCCCCCCCCCCCCAAGTAGATAATTATTGTCCATTTATCGTTATCGAGGTGAACTGCTGAATATTATCGTGATACTGATTTGAGGCCATATCGCCCAGCTCTAGAAAGTGATTTAAACCATAATGCATAAGAGCACAATGTGAATAATTTCAGTTAATTTTCTTGTGCTCTTTTGCATTATGATTATGCAAGTTTTTTTTCTCTTTTAGATCAAAACTGAACTGAGGAACAGGCTGCAAGCGGAGCATCTTGCTGCATGCATGCGCATCAGCATAAATGGACCTGACCCCCGATCCTTTCCGTACCGAAAGGCATTGGAGATCTTTTTTACTAAACCAAGAAAATACACTGCTCTGACACAAACTGTCAGCTTTGCAACTAGCTTTGCAAGTGGCTTTAAATGGCTATTTTTCCTTCATTTTTTTTTTATTTCGCTTTTCTTTTTGGTTCTGTTTATCTTAAAGCAGGCTTAAGATGTATCTAGAATAAATAATACATGGTTCATAAACCAGTTTGACTAGGTTATTGTGAATGCACTTATCAAAGACCGCAACGTCCTCCTACACCGCCCGGCCCACCACCACAAGTAAATTCTCAACCTAGGGGAAACACTGAAGTTATTTACATCATTATCTTTGAGGTTCTTAATTGGAGCTTATTGTTGCTTTTTTTTGAGAAAGAGAATATATTTTTATTTAATACTGCAGTAATATTTCTTTTAATCTTAAATCACGTGAAATATTATCTCTGTTGTGAGTTTTTGAGTTTAAATAATTGTACAATAATAAGTTCTCTCATGAGTAACCTTTATTGTCTTCAACATATTTTTATTTTCACAAAATGATATTTGAAAAATAGGGGTCGTGTTGTATTCAGAGTCGTGTTATATTCGGGCCAGTATGGTACTTTTTTTTTTTTTTAACAAATTATTTATTAGTGTTTTTACAAATACAAATCAAAGAACCATTAACAGTAATGGGTCTACTACTTAAACCCATATCCACCCCCCCACCCAAATTAAACCCTCTCAGCCAACTCTAACCCGAGCAAAATAAATTAAAATAACAGAAAATAAATTAAAGAGAGAAAAAGAAAAAAAAAGGAAGAGAGGGGAAGCAATATATTTCCATAAGCATAATCTTGTGTTTCTACACACCTATTTACATATAAGCGTAGACAAGCCATAATAATATGGATAATGAATACATGAGATAAGTGATAACAGTAATGATAGTAACACCGGACCATGAGTGGCCCGGGAGAACCCAAAGCCTGGCGAAGGTCAACAGTTGGGTGTAGAGGAGCAAAGCCAGGCCTATCAGCTTGCCACATCCAGCAACCACCGCCACACCAGCAGCAGTGCGCAGCCAGTTCCCTGTGAGAGGTGATGAAGGTACCTTTTAAAGTCACCCCAACATTTTTCAAAAAGATGAGGTTTTCTCTTCATATTGAACATAATTTTTCTCAGAGGCCATGTATGATGCAATTTCCTTCAGCCACATTGAAGCAGTGGGTGAGTTTTCACTTTTCCATAGTATTGCAATGCATTTATTTCCAGCAATTAAGGATATCCTAAGAAAACGTTTTTTTCTTCATCCCATCTAGAGCAGATAGGTCCCCAATCAAAATCAGTCTTGGCGAGTGAGAGATCTCTATCCCTGTGATATCTTTAAGTGCATTAGCTTTACACACTCCCAAAACATATCGACTCCCTACTGCGACTTTACACCGAGGACCAAGCTCAGAGATTGTACAATACAATTTGGTGTTGTCTCTCAGGTGTTAAATGAACTCTATGAATGAGATTGAACTGAAGAAGCCTGTGACGGCTGTTAAAGAAAAAGTTTTGAGCTGCACTGCAGTGTGTTTCCCATTCAGAATTTGTAAAGCTGAGACAAAGGTCCTGTTCCCATTTTGCTCTGCATTTCAGGGTTTTATTGGTTAACAGACCGAGTATCCTGCTGTATATCAGAGACACCATGTCCCTCGGGTGTCGGATGTCTTTGAGGATGCAGGAGGTTCTAGAGATGTTTACGCATCCACCTTGTTGGGAGCAGATGAAATGTCTGATCTGCAGCTACTTAAAGAAGTGTGCTGTTGGAAGATTGAAGGTGTCTCTTAGGCCTGGGCGATTATACGATCGTGATTGGTGATCACTATTAATTTCCAGTCGATCACGGTGATCAGCTGTGAGCACATTTACTCGATCAGACATGGCAGAAATGTGCGTGACACAGTCGACTTTTTCCTGCTCAACATCCACCTGTAAGTTGTCTGAGAAGTAATCAGAGATGGAGCTGAACGTGGAGCCGAGGGCAGCGAAGCAGATGAAGTCAGCCTCGGCGTTATCCTCTGAAGATGAGACTACTGTTGACAGGAAAGGCTGCTCCACACTGCTGCTAGCACACCGCTGCTAGCACACCGATCCGCAAGGAATCTGGTCTTTTGAGTCCAGGAACTACTTGTGATACAGTTTAACTAACGATCGTTCAGTTGTTCTCTTTTATTGAAAAAACGCTGCATAGCATCATTGAACATATTACCACGTCTTTCCGCTGACACTCTTCTTCTAACAACATGCAGAGAGAGCCTGCTGCCTGCAGCACTCTTCTTCTGTGGTGTCTGTGTAAAATGAGGTTGAACATGCAAACAGCACACCTAGTGGCATGAAGTGTAAATGCAGTCATGGCGTCGTCTGTGGCCGTGGTCTGAATGAGGATCTCCCTGGGGTTATTCCAAATGTTTCAGAAACCAGAATATTTATCTTAACACGAATATTGACTGCACGTAAACGTAGCCAGCGTCGTCTTTTCAGGCCACTGCACCATACGAGCAACTTTCTAAGAGGAGAAAAATGATTAATTTTTTTTGTCTATTTTTTTCTGTTATTGTAGTTTTGTACTGTTGCATTTTAAGTCTAATCTGTCCAATCTAGATTATTTATATTTTGTACATTTGATGCAAGCATTAATGATGACAGCAGCATATTTAGCATCAGAACTTGAAAATAATGTTTACATTCTAAAGCACCTTCATTATCCCCAGGTGGTTTCTTTAATTTTTTAATCTTTTATAGCAACAACAATCCTCAGGGCTGTAAACTGTCACACTTTAACTAATGATCATTCAGTACTTCTCTTTTACTGAAAAAAACGATGCATTGCAAGATTTTATTATCTTGGTGCTGGATTTTTTTTTTCCATTTACTGCACTGTTAAGTGAGATTGTTCTTATATTTTTCTGTGTTTATATTATTTAATTTGCATTGCTATTTACTTGGTTTGTTAATAAAATGTTAAACTATTCTATAGTTTTCAGTGCAGATGGTTTAAAACAATATAACATATCGTGATTATAATCGAGATTGAATGATATGAAAAAAAAAATCGTGATCTTTTTTTTTTTTTTGCCATATCGCACAGCCCTAATATTCTGCATTTATTCAACAATGTTTTGAATGGTAGACACTGGAAAAAGATGCTGTCCCTGTAGTTTCATGTAAAACATACATATATTTCTCAGATACAGATAATTGAAATGAGACTCATCCCCTGCAGTGTCTTCACCTTCTGACACACTGGCAGGTTCCTGTATGGCGGCACTTGTAGCGGAACTCTCACAGTGTGTATCTGAGGTTGACAAAGTGATCACTGATAAAGATCAGACAGTGTTTCATTTTAAACAGTTTCTAACACCCAGTGCTAACCCAGTTGTGCAAAGCAGAACGACACCCGTTCTCCTCTCTCCCGCTGACTGCAGGTAAAACGCCCTTTTGAAATCTACCTGTCAATCACAGCCATTACCACATGCATTACATCACCATAGAAGCCTTAAACACCCAGTCACACATACACACATATTATGACTCCTACATATATTGTGAATTTGTGATTTATTTTGTATTTTTTTTTCACACTTATAACATTAAGACTCTGACTACCCCCGTCCGTCTCCCCAGTTCCGATTCCACCCGTCCCCTGCCGACTCTTTGTCCCCAGTTCCGATTCCCCGTCGACTTTCTGCTGGGTGCTGTTCTGTCCCCCCGTCCCCTGCTGAGTTTGTCTCCTCAGTTCTGATTCCCTGTTTCTGTTTTTGCTGGGCTGGGCGCAGTTCCGTCCTCCCGTTCCAGTTTCTGCTGGGCTGAACGCAGGTCCGTCCCCCCGTTCCTGTTTCTGCTGGGTAAAGTTCTGTCCCCCCGTTTCTGTTTCTGCTGGGCTGGGCGCAGTTCTGTCCCCCCGTTTCTGTTTCTGCTGGACACAGTTCCGATTCCCCGTCTGCTGCAGAGTCCGTGTTCTGTTTGAGCCCGTCACGTCTGCCCCTCTCCTCCACCTGGGATGGTTGCCCCAACGTGTGCAAGTAGATGTACCTTGGGAGAGGGGTACTGTCATGCCCTGTGCCCCTTTAAATAATCATGAAATCAATACAGCCTTAATCAATCATGTAAATTGCAGTACGTCTCTCTCTCTCTCACACACACACACACACACACACACACACACACACACACACACACACACAATCCCCGAGGTTCATGAAGCCTCCTGCAGCGAGTGGAGCAATGCTGAGCTGGTTCAGAGAATCTGTCCATCATGCCCCTTACCTCTAGCTTCAGCTAGTGGCAGTCCTTGCTTTTGTTTTCTCCCCTCCTTTCCTTTTCTGTAGGTGGGCATATGCTTCTGGTGAGTGGGGTGTGGACTGATACAGGGAAGCAGCTGATTACCTGAGTGCATTCACCTGCAGTGGGGTCTTCACCAAACAATTCATCACCCTATAAAGCTGTCTCAGACCACAGTGCAGCGTCGGACCGTAATACGACCAACAGTCAGTCGTATCTGTGTTGCTCTGCTGCTGTCTGATGCACTCTGCTGTGCTGTGCTCCACTCTGCTCTAACCAGCTCGTCCTCTGCGACCTTCAGGAATCACCCTGCTGCACCCCGTCCTGGATGATGCCCCTGAGCCTCCTCTGCTTTGCTCTGACTCTGCTGGAAAAGTCCCTCGGACCTCACCCCTCTGGGCTGCTGCATCAGCATTTCCATCCAATCTCTTCACTGGCTGAGCATCCACTATCCCACCACCTTTATGCTTCCTCCTCGGCAAGCTGTGTCCCTCACTGGATTGTCGTGGTGGGTTTTTGGTTCAGTGGTTAGATCCTTGGTTCCCTTCAGTCCTGGTTTGCTTTTGGCTTTTTAGGTTTCTGCACAGTCCTTGTTTATGGTCTTAAACATAAGCCTTCAGTTAGGCTTGGATTCCTATTTCTGTTCTTTGGAAGCTCCTCTGTGAATTTTTGGAATAACTGGATTGGTTTGCTTTCTGTGCTGGTTCTTTCTGTAAATAAAATTGTTTGAAGTACACCTGTTCTGCTGTGTCTCTGTCCGTGCCTGAGTCTCTGAGTCTGAACCATGACAGTCTGTCCTCTTCATTTCTCTCCTTTCGACTCACAGCCGAAACAGCAGAAAGCCGCCACCTCTGAGCCTGGTTCTGCAAACATTTCTTCCTTCTAAATGGGAGTTTTTCCTTTCCACAGTCACTTGTTTGCTCATGTGTTTGGTTTCTCTGTAAAAGTACTGAGAAATTACTGTTTTGTATTTGGCACTACATTAATCCGAACTGAAAACATGTCATTCATTTTGTGTTTTTTTTCCTGCTTGAGGACCAGGGAGCTCCAAGGTGGTGCTGTCTGCCTCATGACTACATGAAGTCTCATTCACTTACTGACTTTTTCATGTTTGAAAGGGCTATGCCTGGAGACGGTCTTCCTCAGCACAGAGAACACTTTGAGACTCTTTTTTGGGTTTGTGATACTTTTAGCACAGAAGAGGTAATGTAATCAGCAACCTCTTTTTCTTGCAATGTCATCGCAAGGGCGACCTTGTCTAATGAGCCCCACTTTTTGCAAAGTGCCTTGAAAATTTCCTTGGGCATCTTTTTAACATTTTCAGGTGTGAAAGAAATCTCTGCTGCCATGACGTCAGGCCAAACTTCCTGCAGCAGCCAGTCAAAGGTTTTCTGACTGTAATTCTCACTACAGGCCAGCTTAGCCTTGAGAAAGACGCGTGACATCAGGTCACACAGCACAAGATGAAGCTGTGCTTTGGAAATTTTCTCCTGTTCTGTTTCTTCCTCTGTGTGACCAACAGCTTCAGCAGGATCGGCCACCTCAACCTCTGTTTGGGACTGAGGCACAGATGACTCTGGCTTCTCAGAGGAATGTGGGTCCACTGGCGGTTCCGTTTCAATGAGTGGTTCCGGGTCCACTGGCAACTCTGGTTCATCAGGAAACTCTCTTTCAACCGGTATTTCTGTTTTCTCAGGCAACTGTGGTTCCACAGGTGACTCTGTTTTCACAGGCAACTGTGGTTCCACAGGTGACTGTGGCTTCTCAGAGGAATCTTGGTCCACTGCCGGTTCACTTTCAGTGGGTGGTTCTGGGTCTACTAGCAACTCTTGTTCCTCTGGTGACTCTGGTTCCACAATTGTCTGTGAAAACACAAGTCTGAAAACAGCTGTGAGAACAGCTGTGATCACCTGTTGACCGTAATGTAAACCGAGCATCACCGTTCTCCAGTAGCTCTCATACTGAGTGCTCGGCCCCTGGTCCCCCACACTGTCGGTCCTCTCTGTGGGAGACGAAAGCTTCGGGATGATGTCAGGGGAGTGGACCTTACCATCCTCAGGCTCTTTTTCCTTGTTGTTTCTTTCAACCTCAGAGTCAAATGCATCCGTGATTAACTGCTGGTCTGGGTCCACATACCACGGGGCGGGGGCGCTGTCGAAGCACTTCTGGAGACAAGCAAAGGCCCTCATAGCCTTCTTAGACCAGGTGAAGTGTGAGTTAGTGGATGTGAGCTGCGTGAGGGGACATGCCACCTCACTGTAACCTTTGATGAAGAGCCTGTAAAAATTAGCAACGTCCAGGAAGCGTTGCAGTTGTTCGCGGTTGTTGGGAATGGGCCATTCTACCAATGCCTTGACCTTAGCTGGATCCGCCGTGATTGAACCCTCAGTGATGACGACCCCCAGGAATGACGTGGAAGCATGGAAGAATTCACATTTCTCCGCCTTGACATACAAGCACTTCTCAAAGAGCCTCTGTAGTACCTGCCAGACTTGGCTGACATGCTCCTCCTTGGATTTAGAGAACACCAGAATTTCATCAAGATGCGCTAAAACAAAAGCGTTTTGGAAGTCTCTCAGCACATCATTAACTAGACGTTGGAACACTGCCGGGGCGTTGGTGAGGCCGGAGGGCATGACCAGATACTCAAAATGCCCCATCGGTGTCCTGAACCCCGTCAGCCGCTCGTCTCCCTCTCGGATGCGAACCAGGTGGTACGCATTGCGCAATTTCAGCTTGGTGAAGATGGTGGCTCCCTGCAGCAACTTGAAATCAAAGTCCATAAGGGACAAGTATTTGTCCTTGACTGTGATGTTGTTGAGCTGACTGTAATCGATGCACAGACGAAGAGAGCCATCCTTCTTAGGATCAAAGAAGATGTCTGCCTCGAAATCAGATGAGGAGGGTCGGATGATTCCGGCTTCTAGTGCGTCATTGATGTATACTTTCATGGCCTCCCTCTCAGAGTCTGAAAGCTTGTAGAGTTTCTCCTGTACAGATGGCAAGGTCGCTCCTTCCACCAGCTCAATGGAACAGTCGTAGGGCATGTGAGGGGGTAACGACAATGCTCTGGATTTGGTAAATACAGGAGCCAAGTCATGGAAAACCAGAGGCACCATTAAGAGATTACAGAACTCCTCGGTGGGCTGATGGATGGGCAGAGATGGAGAACAGGCCTCGGACTGGAGACAGTTGGCTAGGCAGGATGCCCTCCATAAGACCACCCTTTGCTCAGTCCAGGAGAGGAGAGGGTGGTGGAGCTCCAGCCAGGGGTATCCAAGGATCACCTCTATCTTGGACTTAGTAGGAAATATGACGAAACTTATCATCTCCTTATGGTTTCCGGGGGAAAGTAGCGTTACTGGAGCTGTATGAAACTCAACAGGAACTTTGGTTCCGCAAGCACTGATGGCCCATTTGATTTGAGAACACGTGTCGAAGGCGACCCCCAGCCTCCGCGCCAGCTGCTCCGATATGAAGTTGTTTGATGCTCCCGAATCCACTAGCGCCTCGAGCTGCACCTCCACTGACCCACATGACAAGGTGACAGGTAGCAACAAGCTATGAGGGTGATTTTGTGTCTTCAGAACTTCCAGGGTCTCAACAGGTGACTGTGGCTTGTCAAGTGACTCTGGCTCGACAGGTATATTCAGATCAGGTTCTGGACCCTCGGGTGAAGCTGAGATCACCTGTTGAGCATCCTGTAAAGTGAGCATCACCTTGCTCCGGTAGCTCTCATAGTGAGTGCTCAGCCACCACTCCCTCATTGAAAAATATTGCTTCACTTTTCCCTCAATATCAGGCTTTGAAGTACGAAAGACGTGCTCTTGAAAAATAGAGCAAATGTTGGGGAACACGTTGACTTTTGGCATTTGAACCTTTTGGAATGTGAGAACAGATTCAACATGCTCCAGCACTGTCAGCAATGCCTTCTGGTCTTGAAATGGTGAGAAGTCACTGGTGTCCAGTTTTACCACAATGCGGCAAATATACACTATTGAAAACACCCAATCCAAAATGTTCATGATCCTATCAGCAGCAACTTTCAGCGTCTGTCTGTACTTCTGTTCTGGCTGCACATTTCCAGATCTACTCCAGACATTTTGAGCCCTGAAATCCCTCAGAATATCATCAGCAAATTCTGAGGCTCTCTTACTGACTTGAGCAAGCTTATATTTCACTTCCTGGCAATCAGGATCAAGGATGTCATCGAGAAGAGGAAAGGCAATTTCTTCAAGAAATTCCCAGATGACAGTGAACATCTCTTTTGGCTTTGACCACTTGAAGTGGTCTGTTGCTCCTTCAGAGTCCCGTCCTGTCTCTCCTTCTGCCTCACTTTTCCTCAGCGTTTCTTTTTTTCCAAAAATACTATGTGACATCTCCTGAAGAATGTTCTTCATCATTTCTTCTGCAACTTGAAGCACCTTGTGCAGTCGCTCAGGTGGAGTGACAGGTTGACCAAGAGTCGGCTTTTCTGCTGCCCCTCCAGACTGAGCTGAACTCACACGTACTGTGACTTCTTCAGCCAGAGACTGGATCAGGCTCCTTGAGATGTCAGCATAGTCTACCTGAGCATCAAAATACAGAGCTAAACTCTCAGGAAGTGTGGCACTGAGAGAGTCCTTAACCATCTGCTCTGTCAGGCTAACTTCACCATCAATCTTCTCAAAAAAATATTTTGACGATAAGTCAATCACGTTCATAACAAACTCTGCTAAAACTACTGTTGAAGCAAAGTCTGGAGTCCCTGACTTCAACAAGTTCCATTGTCTCCCCGTTAACTTTTGTTTGAAGGTTTTAACCTCCTGACTGATTCCCTGCTGCAGTTCTCTTCGATTAATGTCCATGACTGCTGTTGATGTCCTCTGAATATCGTAGTTTGGTCTGTGTACAACTGGCCTCTCTCTCTATCTCACAGCTAATAGAAAATGAACTTCTCCCTATCTTGCTCTACGCCTTTGTGAAGAGATGTAAACATTACACTGCAGAAACTGCACTTGAAAGGCTACAGAATGGCTTTCATTTCGATTACATCATGTTACTTAGCAACAGTTGCTAGGTGCTGCGTTACCAATGCTTGCCACTTTATCATCTAAACTGTGACACCAAAAAATTAATCCCCGAACAACTCCACAGTGAGTCGCCATACTTTCATGTAGAGACGTAATTTATATATCAAAACGTAGGCATTCTTGTCCTCTACGCAGATGTGCAAACCTCATTTCAATATCTTTTACCAAATTTAAACTATGAGCCTTAAAGTACAGAGAGTGCATCAGCCATTTTTGGGACTTTATAATGGGTGTGTATTGGAGAGATT
This sequence comes from Salarias fasciatus, assembly GCF_902148845.1. Classification (NCBI taxonomy): domain Eukaryota; kingdom Metazoa; phylum Chordata; class Actinopteri; order Blenniiformes; family Blenniidae; genus Salarias; species Salarias fasciatus. The sequence continues at coordinate 31,947,193 of NC_043755.1, read as the reverse complement.
AGAGTGTGCATATTTAAATTAGAGTGCAGCAGGCTCTCGATTCAAACCCAAAAGAATTTCTCTCTCTCGTCATCCTGGCCACATTTCTGGCTCAATCTTCAAAAATTATACCTCAAAACGTAGGGATTTTTGTTGTGATGATCACAATCAAGTCATTTTGTCTCTATCTCGAAAGGTTCTCTCTCCAGATGCATTTGTTTGAGGAGAGTGCAGGAATTTCTTCCATCCGCTTCAATACATTTTGGAGACAGATTTTCTCACCTGATTCCAAAGCTTCACTCATCTTCCCACATTCGCTGTGGCTGAATGGATGATCCTACAGACATGAAATTTTCAGGATAAATCCATGAAAGGCTTGTGACTCACACTGTGTAAAAAAAAAAAAATTCAATTTCGCCTCTCGGTCCCCAAGAAACGACATTTCTTCAACCCTGCACACTGCATGAAAAACTGTGGATTCACTGTCATGGCTGGAGAGTGGAGCTTGTTTCTATGGCAACAGCAGCGCAGCTGCAGAATCTGTCATGGCTCCTCTCCCTCAGAGCTCACAGGAGGAGTATGGAGGAGTTTTACACACACACACACACACACACACACACACACACACACACACACACACAGATTCGGCAGCAGGTTGTAGGCACAAAGCCAAAATTTCCTCGAGAATTTTCTCGTTTCAGTTTGTAGTTTCTAGTTTGTAAATTCATTCCCAAACAGAGTGTCTTTAAAAACTAGGGTTATATTTTTGAATTGATTCACAAAAATAAACTGAATGAACAGCTGTAAATGTGCTACTGTTAATGTCATGTAATCTGTCATATGAAATAAGTGGGAAAGAGTACATCGCATTGTGCTAATTTGTTTTTATGACAACAGAAGTCATTGAGGGGGAATCATGCTCATTACCAAGTGTAGCACAAATGTACCCTTGATATTTAGGTTGAGCAATTCAGCTGCCTCAGAAAAATGAAAATATGAAGGGACTGTTACGCCAGATCAGAAGCTCTAAATTCGTCTGGGAGCCGAGGGTGAGTAAAAGCATGGACACACACACAGGAGTGCAAGTGAGGAACGTTTACTTGCAAAATGATTTGAATGCAAAATGGTATATTTACAAAATACAAAAGCGCGCAATAAAAATAAAAGAAAACACCAATAAATGAATAAACCAAAATGAGTCAGTCTTGCTGGTCTTTTAGGGCCAATCCCAATTCTACCCCTTACCCCTACCCCTATGATATGCGCGTTCACGAGGCTTAAGGGCTATCCCAATTCTACTTTTTGAATAGGGGTCGGGGTAAGGGGAAGGGCTATTTCACCCCTTTCAGCGAAGTCTGCATCGATGCTCCCTATTCTCAATAGGGGGAGGCGGAGTTTCACATTGGACAGAAAAAAACAACATGGCGCCCACCACGGACATGTGAACAGTGAGTGAAAGTGCCCACGTGTGTCTGGGGTGATCCTTCCGAGGCCTTCATTTCCCCTACTACCTGTGTCCCACCGGTAAGCCTCAGCTCCTGTTTGGGCTCCCCCTCTTCCCCTTCTTTTAAGAGAGTGAATGTGTTTTTGATATTTAATAAAGATATTTCTGTTAGCCAGAACCCACGTCTCCTGCTTCTTAAGCCACGAACCCGAGTGTCCTCACACATCATTAATTTCAGTTTATTTCCTTGGGTGCAATCCCCAAGGTGGCGTTGTCCGGCTTCCTTTTATCTGATTCACCTCGCCACAATGTTCTTAACACTGGGTTACACAAGGTAACCACATGTCGCTAGGGCTGGACAAAATTTCGATGGCAATATATACCGCGGTATATTTTTATTCAATAACTGTGATATGAATTTTAAACAAATTTTCGGTATAGTGCATTACAGTATGCGTTTCAAAATGATTAACTGCTGTTCACCGCGCCGCTGATTCAAGCCGAACAGAAAGCGCCGTGAGAGAGTGATCAGTACTCGGCAGCACACCACAACACTACAAGCTTAGCTCCACCGCGGTAAGTTTGAGCTCCAAAATGAGAACTCGTGATGTAAATGCAACTGAATAAGCTTCCAAAAGCTAATTTGTGGCCATGAAATTATAAATCGTGCCCACGAAATATGAATTCGTGGCCACGAATTGGGTATATCGTTCACTGAACAGCCCATTAAAGTTGGCAGCATATTGACAGATGCGGACTTTCGGTCTCAATAACTCTTCAACAAAACGTCAGCTCATTTTTATTAAATGTATCTGTCTATCAAGCATCAGAAACAATATTGATTTCGATGAGCAGCCGGTAGTGCCGCTAGGTTCAGGGACCGTCTACAATTTACAAGACGCTGCAACAGTGAAGACCAATACCACAAAAAAAAAACAAAAAAAAAAAAACAGTACAGGGATTCGCTGCAGTGTCACCATAATCACTACAACCTTAAGTAATTCTGTACTTAACCTCAGTAATTCTGAGCACTTTTATTTTTCTTCCCGGTTGAAGCACCTTTATTTAAATCTATAAGAAAAACTGTGTTGTAGTTTAAAATTTAAAGCTATGAATATTGAAAAGGTGAGAGTATGGCAGTTATTTCAATTCCCAGTCCCAGTAATATTTATGTTTGTTGTTGCTCACTCTTTCTCTGTTTGTTGCAGTAATTCTGAGCACTTTTATTGTTCTTCCTGGTTGAAGCAGCTTTGTTTGAATCTGTAACAATAACATAACTGTATTTAAGTGTAAAGTTAAAGCTATTTATATTGAAAAAGGTGAAGCTTACATTTATTTGACAGTGATTTCATATTTCTTAAATAAAAGGTAAACATTTAATTTATTGCAGTTTTTATTTCTAAAATTTTATACTGGAGGAGCTTCCTGGATAGATCATTTCTAGTTTTACAGGTAGTACATTATGTACATGATTCTTACCAGTTTTTCTGAGGCTTTTGTATTATTTATATCGATATCGGAATTATATCGTATCGACTGAAATTATGAACTATATCGTGATAAAATTTATGGCCATATCGTCCAGCCCTACATGCAGCATATATAGATCATGCAATTCAGCCTGAACTGACCTTGACCTTGAATTGTATTGCCTGAATTATTCAGGCAAAGACAAATTCTGTGACTAATTATAACT